>NW_026263224.1:0-54771 GCF_947179515.1 Apodemus sylvaticus
ACACGCCACAACAATTCTTTTCGAGATACAACGTGTAGTTTTGGAGATACAAGCTAATTTTGTACTATGCGTTATTTCTTCTCGTAAAGAGTTTCCAATGCGTACGTATATGTCTTTACTCTGCAAAACTGTATTTCCTTATGAAGTGGTATTCTTACATATCCTTTCGAGAGAAAACTGTCCTGTGCCTTCTCTTTTGAGGCTACACACTTAGACATACACGCAACATGAAAGCTTTTCGACTTACAACGTGTTGTTTAGGAAAAACAAGATAATTTCGCACGATGCGGGATTTCCTTAAAACGTGATTTTCTGAAAAATTTTGACGAAAGAAAATTCTCCTTTTGGTTCTCTTTAGATGCTACATGTTAAGACGTACACGCCACAACAATTCTTTTCGAGATACAACGTGTAGTTTTGGAGATACAAGCTAATTTTGTACTATGCGTTATTTCTTCTCGTAAAGAGTTTCCAATGCGTACGTATATGTCTTTACTCTGCAAAACTGTATTTCCTTATGAAGTGGTATTCTTACATATCCTTTCGAGAGAAAACTGTCCTGTGCCTTCTCTTTTGAGGCTACACACGTAGACATACACGCAACATGAAAGCTTTTCGACTTACAACGTGTTGTTTAGGAAAAACAAGATAATTTCGCACGATGCGTTATTTCCTTAAAACGTGATTTTCTGAAAAATTTTGACGAAAGAAAATTCTCCTTTTGGTTCTCTTTAGATGCTACATGTTAGACGTACACGCCACAAACAATTCTTTTCGAGATACAACGTGTAGTTTTGGAGATACAAGCTAATTTTGTACTATGCGTTATTTCTTCTCGTAAAGAGTTTCCAATGCGTACGTATATGTCTTTACTCTGCAAAACTGTATTTCCTTATGAAGTGGTATTCTTACATATCCTTTCGAGAGAAAACTGTCCTGTGCCTTCTCTTTTGAGGCTACACACTTAGACATACACGCAACATGAAAGCTTTTCGACTTACAACGTGTTGTTTAGGAAAAACAAGATAATTTCGCACGATGCGGGGATTTCCTTAAAACGTGATTTTCTGAAAAATTTTGACGAAAGAAAATTCTCCTTTTGGTTCTCTTTAGATGCTACATGTTAAGACGTACACGCCACAACAATTCTTTTCGAGATACAACGTGTAGTTTTGGAGATACAAGCTAATTTTGTACTATGCGTTATTTCTTCTCGTAAAGAGTTTCCAATGCGTACGTATATGTCTTTACTCTGCAAAACTGTATTTCCTTATGAAGTGGTATTCTTACATATCCTTTCGAGAGAAAACTGTCCCTGTGCCTTCTCTTTTGAGGCTACACACGTAGACATTACACGCAACATGAAAGCTTTTCGACTTACAACGTGTTGTTTAGGAAAAACAAGATAATTTCGCACGATGCGGGATTTCCTTAAAACGTGATTTTCTGAAAAATTTTGACGAAAGAAAATTCTCCTTTTGGTTCTCTTTAGATGCTACATGTTAAGACGTACACGCCACAACAATTCTTTTCGAGATACAACGTGTAGTTTTGGAGATACAAGCTAATTTTGTACTATGCGTTATTTCTTCTCGTAAAGAGTTTCCAATGCGTACGTATATGTCTTTACTCTGCAAAACTGTATTTCCTTATGAAGTGGTATTCTTACATATCCTTTCGAGAGAAAACTGTCCTGTGCCTTCTCTTTTGAGGCTACACACGTAGACATACACGCAACATGAAAGCTTTTCGACTTACAACGTGTTGTTTAGGAAAAACAAGATAATTTCGCACGATGCGGGATTTCCTTAAAACGTGATTTTCTGAAAAATTTTGACGAAAGAAAATTCTCCTTTTGGTTCTCTTTAGATGCTACATGTTAAGACGTACACGCCACAACAATTCTTTTCGAGATACAACGTGTAGTTTTGGAGATACAAGCTAATTTTGTACTATGCGTTATTTCTTCTCGTAAAGAGTTTTCCAATGCGTACGTATATGTCTTTACTCTGCAAAACTGTATTTCCTTATGAAGTGGTATTCTTACATATCCTTTCGAGAGAAAACTGTCCTGTGCCTTCTCTTTTGAGGCTACACACTTAGACATACACGCAACATGAAAGCTTTTCGACTTACAACGTGTTGTTTAGGAAAAACAAGATAATTTCGCACGATGCGGGATTTCCTTAAAACGTGATTTTCTGAAAATTTTGACGAAAGAAAATTCTCCTTTTGGTTCTCTTTAGATGCTACATGTTAAGACGTACACGCCACAACAATTCTTTTCGAGATACAACGTGTAGTTTTGGAGATACAAGCTAATTTTGTACTATGCGTTATTTCTTCTCGTAAAGAGTTTCCAATGCGTACGTATATGTCTTTACTCTGCAAAACTGTATTTCCTTATGAAGCTGGTATTCTTACATATCCTTTCGAGAGAAAACTGTCCTGTGCCTTCTCTTTTGAGGCTACACACGTAGACATACACGCAACATGAAAGCTTTTCGACTTACAACGTGTTGTTTAGGAAAAACAAGATAATTTCGCACGATGCGGGATTTCCTTAAAACGTGATTTTCTGAAAAATTTTGACGAAAGAAAATTCTCCTTTTGGTTCTCTTTAGATGCTACATGTTAAGACGTACACGCCACAACAATTCTTTTCGAGATACAACGTGTAGTTTTGGAGATACAAGCTAATTTTGTACTATGCGTTATTTCTTCTTGTAAAGAGTTTCCAATGCGTACGTATATGTCTTTACTCTGCAAAACTGTATTTCCTTATGAAGTGGTATTCTTACATATCCTTTCGAGAGAAAACTGTCCTGTGCCTTCTCTTTTGAGGCTACACACGTAGACATACACGCAACATGAAAGCTTTTCGACTTACAACGTGTTGTTTAGGAAAAACAAGATAATTTCGCACGATGCGGGATTTCCTTAAAAACGTAATTTTCTGAAAAATTTTGACGAAAGAAAATTCTCCTTTTGGTTCTCTTTAGATGCTACATGTTAAGACGTACACGCCACAACAATTCTTTTCGAGATACAACGTGTAGTTTTGGAGATACAAGCTAATTTTGTACTATGCGTTATTTCTTCTCGTAAAGAGTTTCCAATGCGTACGTATATGTCTTTACTCTGCAAAACTGTATTTCCTTATGAAGTGGTATTCTTACATATCCTTTCGAGAGAAAACTGTCCTGTGCCTTCTCTTTTGAGGCTACACACGTAGACATACACGCAACATGAAAGCTTTTCGACTTTACAACGTGTTGTTTAGGAAAAACAAGATAATTTCGCACGATGCGGGATTTCCTTAAAACGTGATTTTCTGAAAAATTTTGACGAAAGAAAATTCTCCTTTTGGTTCTCTTTAGATGCTACATGTTAAGACGTACACGCCACAACAATTCTTTTCGAGATACAACGTGTAGTTTTGGAGATACAAGCTAATTTTGTACTATGCGTTATTTCTTCTCGTAAAGAGTTTCCAATGCGTACGTATATGTCTTTACTCTGCAAAACTGTATTTCCTTTTGAAGTGGTATTCTTACATATCCTTTCGAGAGAAAACTGTCCTGTGCCTTCTCTTTTGAGGCTACACACTTAGACATACACGCAACATGAAAGCTTTTCGACTTACAAACGTGTTGTTTAGGAAAAACAAGATAATTTCGCACGATGCGGGATTTCCTTAAAACGTGATTTTCTGAAAAATTTTGACGAAAGAAAACTCTCCTTTTGGTTCTCTTTAGATGCTACATGTTAAGACGTACACGCCACAACAATTCTTTTCGAGATACAACGTGTAGTTTTGGAGATACAAGCTAATTTTGTACTATGCGTTATTTCTTCTCGTAAAGAGTTTCCAATGCGTACGTATATGTCTTTACTCTGCAAAACTGTATTTCCTTATGAAGTGGTATTCTTACATATCCTTTCGAGAGAAAACTGTCCTGTGCCTTCTCTTTTGAGGCTACACACGTAGACATACACGCAACATGAAAGCTTTTCGACTTACAACGTGTTGTTTAGGAAAAACAAGATAATTTCGCACGATGCGGGATTTCCTTAAAACGTGATTTTCTGAAAAATTTTGACGAAAGAAAATTCTCCTTTTGGTTCTCTTTAGATGCTACATGTTAAGACGTACACGCCACAACAATTCTTTTCGAGATACAACGTGTAGTTTTGGAGATACAAGCTAATTTTGTACTATGCGTTATTTCTTCTCGTAAAGAGTTTCCAATGCGTACGTATATGTCTTTACTCTGCAAAACTGTATTTCCTTATGAAGTGGTATTCTTACATATCCTTTCGAGAGAAAACTGTCCTGTGCCTTCTCTTTTGAGGCTACACACGTAGACATACACGCAACATGAAAGCTTTTCGACTTACAACGTGTTGTTTAGGAAAAACAAGATAATTTCGCACGATGCGGGATTTCCTTAAAACGTGATTTTCTGAAAAATTTTGACGAAAGAAAATTCTCCTTTTGGTTCTCTTTAGATGCTACATGTTAAGACGTACACCGCCACAACAATTCTTTTCGAGATACAACGTGTAGTTTTGGAGATACAAGCTAATTTTGTACTATGCGTTATTTCTTCTCGTAAAGAGTTTCCAATGCGTACGTATATGTCTTTACTCTGCAAAACTGTATTTCCATATGAAGTGGTATTCTTACATATCCTTTCGAGAGAAAACTGTCCTGTGCCTTCTCTTTTGAGGCTACACACTTAGACATACACGCAACATGAAAGCTTTTCGACTTACAACGTGTTGTTTAGGAAAAACAAGATAATTTCGCACGATGCGGGATTTCCTTAAAACGTGATTTTCTGAAAAATTTTGACGAAAGAAAATTCTCCTTTTGGTTCTCTTTAGATGCTACAATGTTAAGACGTACACGCCACAACAATTCTTTTCGAGATACAACGTGTAGTTTTGGAGATACAAGCTAATTTTGTACTATGCGTTATTTCTTCTCGTAAAGAGTTTCCAATGCGTACGTATATGTCTTTACTCTGCAAAACTGTATTTCCTTATGAAGTGGTATTCTTACATATCCTTTCGAGAGAAAACTGTCCTGTGCCTTCTCTTTTGAGGCTACACACTTAGACATACACGCAACATGAAAGCTTTTCGACTTACAACGTGTTGTTTAGGAAAAACAAGATAATTTCGCACGATGCGGGATTTCCTTAAAACGTGATTTTCTGAAAAATTTTTGACGAAAGAAAATTCTCCTTTTGGTTCTCTTTAGATGCTACATGTTAAGACGTACACGCCACAACAATTCTTTTCGAGATACAACGTGTAGTTTTGGAGATACAAGCTAATTTTGTACTATGCGTTATTTCTTCTCGTAAAGAGTTTCCAATGCGTACGTATATGTCTTTACTCTGCAAAACTGTATTTCCTTATGAAGTGGTATTCTTACATATCCTTTCGAGAGAAAACTGTCCTGTGCCTTCTCTTTTGAGGCTACACACTTAGACATACACGCAACATGAAAGCTTTTCGACTTACAACGTGTTGTTTAGGAAAAACAAGATAATTTCGCACGATGCGGGATTTCCTTAAAACGTGATTTTCTGAAAATTTTGACGAAAGAAAACTCTCCTTTTGGTTCTCTTTAGATGCTACATGTTAAGACGTACACGCCACAACAATTCTTTTCGAGATACAACGTGTAGTTTTGGAGATACAAGCTAATTTTGTACTATGCGTTATTTCTTCTCGTAAAGAGTTTCCAATGCGTACGTATATGTCTTTACTCTGCAAAACTGTATTTCCTTATGAAGTGGTATTCTTACATATCCTTTCGAGAGAAAACTGTCCTGTGCCTTCTCTTTTGAGGCTACACACTTAGACATACACGCAACATGAAAGCTTTTCGACTTACAACGTGTTGTTTAGGAAAAACAAGATAATTTCGCACGATGCGGGATTTCCTTAAAACGTGATTTTCTGAAAAATTTTGACGAAAGAAAATTCTCCTTTTGGTTCTCTTTAGATGCTACATGTTAAGACGTACACGCCACAACAATTCTTTTCGAGATACAACGTGTAGTTTTGGAGATACAAGCTAATTTTGTACTATGCGTTATTTCTTCTCGTAAAGAGTTTCCAATGCGTACGTATATGTCTTTACTCTGCAAAACTGTATTTCCTTATGAAGTGGTATTCTTACATATCCTTTCGAGAGAAAACTGTCCTGTGCCTTCTCTTTTGAGGCTACACACGTAGACATACACGCAACATGAAAGCTTTTCGACTTACAACGTGTTGTTTAGGAAAAACAAGATAATTTCGCACGATGCGGGATTCCTTAAAACGTGATTTTCTGAAAAATTTTGACGAAAGAAAATTCTCCTTTTGGTTCTCTTTAGATGCTACATGTTAAGACGTACACGCCACAACAATTCTTTTCGAGATACAACGTGTAGTTTTGGAGATACAAGCTAATTTTGTACTATGCGTTATTTCTTCTTGTAAAGAGTTTTCCAATGCGTACGTATATGTCTTTACTCTGCAAAACTGTATTTCCTTATGAAGTGGTATTCTTACATATCCTTTCGAGAGAAAACTGTCCTGTGCCTTCTCCTTTTGAGGCTACACACGTAGACATACACGCAACATGAAAGCTTTTCGACTTACAACGTGTTGTTTAGGAAAAACAAGATAATTTTCGCACGATGCGGGGATTTCCTTAAAACGTGATTTTCTGAAAAATTTTGACGAAAGAAAATTCTCCTTTTGGTTCTCTTTAGATGCTACATGTTAAGACGTACACGCCACAACAATTCTTTTCGAGATACAACGTGTAGTTTTGGAGATACAAGCTAATTTTGTACTATGCGTTATTTCTTCTCGTAAAGAGTTTCCAATGCGTACGTATATGTCTTTACTCTGCAAAACTGTATTTCCTTATGAAGTGGTATTCTTACATATCCTTTCGAGAGAAAACTGTCCTGTGCCTTCTCTTTTGAGGCTACACACGTAGACATACACGCAACATGAAAGCTTTCGACTTACAACGTGTTGTTTAGGAAAAACAAGATAATTTCGCACGATGCGGGATTTCCTTAAAACGTGATTTTCTGAAAAATTTTGACGAAAGAAAATTCTCCTTTTGGTTCTCTTTAGATGCTACATGTTAAGACGTACACGCCACAACAATTCTTTTCGAGATACAACGTGTAGTTTTGGAGATACAAGCTAATTTTGTACTATGCGTTATTTCTTCTCGTAAAGAGTTTCCAATGCGTACGTATATGTCTTTACTCTGCAAAACTGTATTTCCTTTTGAAGTGGTATTCTTACATATCCTTTCGAGAGAAAACTGTCCTGTGCCTTCTCTTTTGAGGCTACACACTTAGACATACACGCAACATGAAAGCTTTTCGACTTACAACGTGTTGTTTAGGAAAAACAAGATAATTTCGCACGATGCGGGATTTCCTTAAAACGTGATTTTCTGAAAAATTTTGACGAAAGAAAACTCTCCTTTTGGTTCTCTTTAGATGCTACATGTTAAGACGTACACGCCACAACAATTCTTTTCGAGATACAACGTGTAGTTTTGGAGATACAAGCTAATTTTGTACTATGCGTTATTTCTTCTCGTAAAGAGTTTCCAATGCGTACGTATATGTCTTTACTCTGCAAAACTGTATTTCCTTATGAAGTGGTATTCTTACATATCCTTTCGAGAGAAAACTGTCCTGTGCCTTCTCTTTTGAGGCTACACACGTAGACATACACGCAACATGAAAGCTTTTCGACTTACAACGTGTTGTTTAGGAAAAACAAGATAATTTCGCACGATGCGGGATTTCCTTAAAACGTGATTTTCTGAAAAATTTTGACGAAAGAAAATTCTCCTTTTGGTTCTCTTTAGATGCTACATGTTAAGACGTACACGCCACAACAATTCTTTTCGAGATACAACGTGTAGTTTTGGAGATACAAGCTAATTTTGTACTATGCGTTATTTCTTCTCGTAAAGAGTTTCCAATGCGTACGTATATGTCTTTACTCTGCAAAACTGTATTTCCTTATGAAGTGGTATTCTTACATATCCTTTCGAGAGAAAACTGTCCTGTGCCTTCTCTTTTGAGGCTACACACTTAGACATACACGCAACATGAAAGCTTTTCGACTTACAACGTGTTGTTTAGGAAAAACAAGATAATTTCGCACGATGCGGGATTTCCTTAAAACGTGATTTTCTGAAAAATTTTGACGAAAGAAAACTCTCCTTTTGGTTCTCTTTAGATGCTACAAGTTAAGACGTACACGCCACAACAATTCTTTTCGAGATACAACGTGTAGTTTTGGAGATACAAGCTAATTTTGTACTATGCGTTATTTCTTCTCGTAAAGAGTTTCCAATGCGTACGTATATGTCTTTACTCTGCAAAACTCTATTTCCTTATGAAGTGGTATTCTTACATATCCTTTCGAGAGAAAACTGTCCCTGTGCCTTCTCTTTTGAGGCTACACACTTAGACATACACGCAACATGAAAGCTTTTCGACTTACAACGTGTTGTTTAGGAAAAACAAGATAATTTCGCACGATGCGGGATTTCCTTAAAACGTGATTTTCTGAAAAATTTTGACGAAAGAAAATTCTCCTTTTGGTTCTCTTTAGATGCTACATGTTAAGACGTACACCGCCACAACAATTCTTTTCGAGATACAACGTGTAGTTTTGGAGATACAAGCTAATTTTGTACTATGCGTTATTTCTTCTCGTAAAGAGTTTCCAATGCGTACGTATATGTCTTTACTCTGCAAAACTGTATTTCCTTATGAAGTGGTATTCTTACATATCCTTTCGAGAGAAAACTGTCCTGTGCCTTCTCTTTTGAGGCTACACACGTAGACATACACGCAACATGAAAGCTTTTCGACTTACAACGGTGTTGTTTAGGAAAAACAAGATAATTTCGCACGATGCGGGATTTCCTTAAAACGTGATTTTCTGAAAAATTTTGACGAAAGAAAATTCTCCTTTTGGTTCTCTTTACATGCTACATGTTAAGACGTACACGCCACAACAATTCTTTTCGAGATACAACGTGTAGTTTTGGAGATACAAGCTAATTTTGTACTATGCGTTATTTCTTCTCGTAAAGAGTTTCCAATGCGTACGTATATGTCTTTACTCTGCAAAACTGTATTTCCTTATGAAGTGGTATTCTTACATATCCTTTCGAGAGAAAACTGTCCTGTGCCTTCTCTTTTGAGGCTACACACTTAGACATACACGCAACATGAAAGCTTTTCGACTTACAACGTGTTGTTTAGGAAAAAACAAGATAATTTCGCACGATGCGGGATTTCCTTAAAACGTGATTTTCTGAAAAATTTTGACGAAAGAAAATTCTCCTTTTGGTTCTCTTTAGATGCTACATGTTAAGACGTACACCGCCACAACAATTCTTTTCGAGATACAACGTGTAGTTTTGGAGATACAAGCTAATTTTGTACTATGCGTTATTTCTTCTCGTAAAGAGTTTCCAATGCGTACGTATATGTCTTTACTCTGCAAAACTGTATTTCCTTATGAAGTGGTATTCTTACATATCCTTTCGAGAGAAAACTGTCCTGTGCCTTCTCTTTTGAGGCTACACACTTAGACATACACGCAACATGAAAGCTTTTCGACTTACAACGTGTTGTTTAGGAAAAACAAGATAATTTCGCACGATGCGGGATTTCCTTAAAACGTGATTTTCTGAAAAATTTTGACGAAAGAAAATTCTCCTTTTGGTTCTCTTTAGATGCTACATGTTAAGACGTACACGCCACAACAATTCTTTTCGAGATACAACATGTAGTTTTGGAGATACAAGCTAATTTTGTACTATGCGGTTATTTCTTCTCGTAAAGAGTTTCCAATGCGTACGTATATGTCTTACTCTGCAAAACTGTATTTCCTTATGAAGTGGTATTCTTACATATCCTTTCGAGAGAAAACTGTCCTGTGCCTTCTCTTTTGAGGCTACACACTTAGACATACACGCAACATGAAAGCTTTTCGACTTACAACGTGTTGTTTAGGAAAAACAAGATAATTTCGCACGATGCGGGATTTCCTTAAAACGTGATTTTCTGAAAAATTTTGACGAAAGAAAACTCTCCTTTTGGTTCTCTTTAGATGCTACATGTTAAGACGTACACGCCACAACAATTCTTTTCGAGATACAACGTGTAGTTTTGGAGATACAAGCTAATTTTGTACTATGCGTTATTTCTTCTCGTAAAGAGTTTCCAATGCGTACGTATATGTCTTTACTCTGCAAAACTGTATTTCCTTATGAAGTGGTATTCTTACATATCCTTTCGAGAGAAAACTGTCCTGTGCCTTCTCTTTTGAGGCTACACACTTAGACATACACGCAACATGAAAGCTTTTCGACTTACAACGTGTTGTTTAGGAAAAACAAGATAATTTCGCACGATGCGGGATTTCCTTAAAACGTGATTTTCTGAAAAATTTTGACGAAAGAAAATTCTCCTTTTGGTTCTCTTTAGATGCTACATGTTAAGACGTACACGCCACAACAATTCTTTTCGAGATACAACGTGTAGTTTTGGAGATACAAGCTAATTTTGTACTATGCGTTATTTCTTCTCGTAAAGAGTTTCCAATGCGTACGTATATGTCTTTACTCTGCAAAACTGTATTTCCTTATGAAGTGGTATTCTTACATATCCTTTCGAGAGAAAACTGTCCTGTGCCTTCTCTTTTGAGGCTACACACGTAGACATTACACGCAACATGAAAGCTTTTCGACTTACAACGTGTTGTTTAGGAAAAACAAGATAATTTCGCACGATGCGGGATTTCCTTAAAACGTGATTTTCTGAAAAATTTTGACGAAAGAAAATTCTCCTTTTGGTTCTCTTTAGATGCTACATGTTAAGACGTACACGCCACAACAATTCTTTTCGAGATACAACGTGTAGTTTTGGAGATACAAGCTAATTTTGTACTATGCGTTATTTCTTCTTGTAAAGAGTTTCCAATGCGTACGTATATGTCTTTACTCTGCAAAACTGTATTTCCTTATGAAGTGGTATTCTTACATATCCTTTCGAGAGAAAACTGTCCTGTGCCTTCTCTTTTGAGGCTACACACGTAGACATACACGCAACATGAAAGCTTTTCGACTTACAACGTGTTGTTTAGGAAAAACAAGATAATTCGCACGATGCGGGATTTCCTTAAAACGTGATTTTCTGAAAAATTTTGACGAAAGAAAATTCTCCTTTTGGTTCTCTTTAGATGCTACATGTTAAGACGTACACGCCACAACAATTCTTTTCGAGATACAACGTGTAGTTTTGGAGATACAAGCTAATTTTGTACTATGCGTTATTTCTTCTCGTAAAGAGTTTCCAATGCGTACGTATATGTCTTTACTCTGCAAAACTGTATTTCCTTATGAAGTGGTATTCTTACATATCCTTTCGAGAGAAAACTGTCCTGTGCCTTCTCTTTTGAGGCTACACACGTAGACATACACGCAACATGAAAGCTTTTCGACTTACAACGTGTTGTTTAGGAAAAACAAGATAATTTCGCACGATGCGGGATTTCCTTAAAACGTGATTTTCTGAAAAATTTTGACGAAAGAAAATTCTCCTTTTGGTTCTCTTTAGATGCTACATGTTAAGACGTACACGCCACAACAATTCTTTTCGAGATACAACGTGTAGTTTTGGAGATACAAGCTAATTTTGTACTATGCGTTATTTCTTCTCGTAAAGAGTTTCCAATGCGTACGTATATGTCTTTACTCTGCAAAACTGTATTTCCTTTTGAAGTGGTATTCTTACATATCCTTTCGAGAGAAAACTGTCCTGTGCCTTCTCTTTTTGAGGCTACACACTTAGACATACACGCAACATGAAAGCTTTTCGACTTACAACGTGTTGTTTAGGAAAAACAAGATAATTTCGCACGATGCGGGATTTCCTTAAAACGTGATTTTCTGAAAAATTTTGACGAAAGAAAACTCTCCTTTTGGTTCTCTTTAGATGCTACATGTTAAGACGTACACGCCACAACATTCTTTTCGAGATACAACGTGTAGTTTTGGAGATACAAGCTAATTTTGTACTATGCGTTATTTCTTCTCGTAAAGAGTTTCCAATGCGTACGTATATGTCTTTACTCTGCAAAACTGTATTTTCCTTATGAAGTGGTATTCTTACATATCCTTTCGAGAGAAAACTGTCCTGTGCCTTCTCTTTTGAGGCTACACACGTAGACATACACGCAACATGAAAGCTTTTCGACTTACAACGTGTTGTTTAGGAAAAACAAGATAATTTCGCACGATGCGGGATTTCCTTAAAACGTGATTTTCTGAAAAATTTTGACGAAAGAAAATTCTCCTTTTGGTTCTCTTTACATGCTACATGTTAAGACGTACACGCCACAACAATTCTTTTCGAGATACAACGTGTAGTTTTGGAGATACAAGCTAATTTTGTACTATGCGTTATTTCTTCTCGTAAAGAGTTTCCAATGCGTACGTATATGTCTTTACTCTGCAAAACTGTATTTCCTTATGAAGTGGTATTCTTACATATCCTTTCGAGAGAAAACTGTCCTGTGCCTTCTCTTTTGAGGCTACACACGTAGACATACACGCAACATGAAAGCTTTTCGACTTACAACGTGTTGTTTAGGAAAAACAAGATAATTTCGCACGATGCGGGATTTCCTTAAAACGTGATTTTCTGAAAAATTTTGACGAAAGAAAATTCTCCTTTTGGTTCTCTTTAGATGCTACATGTTAAGACGTACACGCCACAACAATTCTTTTCGAGATACAACGTGTAGTTTTGGAGATACAAGCTAATTTTGTACTATGCGTTATTTCTTCTTGTAAGAGTTTCCAATGCGTACGTATATGTCTTTACTCTGCAAAACTGTATTTCCTTATGAAGTGGTATTCTTACATATCCTTTCGAGAGAAAACTGTCCTGTGCCTTCTCTTTTGAGGCTACACACGTAGACATACACGCAACATGAAAGCTTTTCGACTTACAACGTGTTGTTTAGGAAAAACAAGATAATTTCGCACGATGCGGGATTTCCTTAAAACGTGATTTTCTGAAAAATTTTGACGAAAGAAAATTCTCCTTTTGGTTCTCTTTAGATGCTACATGTTAAGACGTACACGCCACAACAATTCTTTTCGAGATACAACGTGTAGTTTTGGAGATACAAGCTAATTTTGTACTATGCGTTATTTCTTCTCGTAAAGAGTTTCCAATGCGTACGTATATGTCTTTACTCTGCAAAACTGTATTTCCTTATGAAGTGGTATTCTTACATATCCTTTCGAGAGAAAACTGTCCTGTGCCTTCTCTTTTGAGGCTACACACGTAGACATACACGCAACATGAAAGCTTTTCGACTTACAACGTGTTGTTTAGGAAAAACAAGATAATTTCGCACGATGCGGGATTTCCTTAAAACGTGATTTTCTGAAAAATTTTGACGAAAGAAAATTCTCCTTTTGGTTCTCTTTAGATGCTACATGTTAAGACGTACACGCCACAACAATTCTTTTCGAGATACAACGTGTAGTTTTGGAGATACAAGCTAATTTTGTACTATGCGTTATTTCTTCTCGTAAAGAGTTTCCAATGCGTACGTATATGTCTTTACTCTGCAAAACTGTATTTCCTTTTGAAGTGGTATTCTTACATATCCTTTCGAGAGAAAACTGTCCTGTGCCTTCTCTTTTGAGGCTACACACTTAGACATACACGCAACATGAAAGCTTTTCGACTTACAACGTGTTGTTTAGGAAAAACAAGATAATTTCGCACGATGCGGGATTTCCTTAAAACGTGATTTTCTGAAAAATTTTGACGAAAGAAAACTCTCCTTTTGGTTCTCTTTAGATGCTACATGTTAAGACGTACACGCCACAACAATTCTTTTCGAGATACAACGTGTAGTTTTGGAGATACAAGCTAATTTTGTACTATGCGTTATTTCTTCTCGTAAAGAGTTTCCAATGCGTACGTATATGTCTTTACTCTGCAAAACTGTATTTCCTTATGAAGTGGTATTCTTACATATCCTTTCGAGAGAAAACTGTCCTGTGCCTTCTCTTTTGAGGCTACACACGTAGACATACACGCAACATGAAAGCTTTTCGACTTACAACGTGTTGTTTAGGAAAAACAAGATAATTTCGCACGATGCGGGATTTCCTTAAAACGTGATTTTCTGAAAAATTTTGACGAAAGAAAATTCCCTTTTGGTTCTCTTTAGATGCTACATGTTAAGACGTACACGCCACAACAATTCTTTTCGAGATACAACGTGTAGTTTTGGAGATACAAGCTAATTTTGTACTATGCGTTATTTCTTCTCGTAAAGAGTTTCCAATGCGTACGTATATGTCTTTACTCTGCAAAACTGTATTTCCTTATGAAGTGGTATTCTTACATATCCTTTCGAGAGAAAACTGTCCTGTGCCTTCTCTTTTGAGGCTACACACTTAGACATACACGCAACATGAAAGCTTTTCGACTTACAACGTGTTGTTTAGGAAAAACAAGATAATTTCGCACGATGCGGGATTTCCTTAAAACGTGATTTTCTGAAAAATTTTGACGAAAGAAAACTCTCCTTTTGGTTCTCTTTAGATGCTACATGTTAAGACGTACACGCCACAACAATTCTTTTCGAGATACAACGTGTAGTTTTGGAGATACAAGCTAATTTTGTACTATGCGTTATTTCTTCTCGTAAAGAGTTTCCAATGCGTACGTATATGTCTTTACTCTGCAAAACTCTATTTCCTTATGAAGTGGTATTCTTACATATCCTTTCGAGAGAAAACTGTCCTGTGCCTTCTCTTTTGAGGCTACACACTTAGACATACACGCAACATGAAAGCTTTTCGACTTACAACGTGTTGTTTAGGAAAAACAAGATAATTTCGCACGATGCGGGATTTCCTTAAAACGTGATTTTCTGAAAAATTTTGACGAAAGAAAATTCTCCTTTTGGTTCTCTTTAGATGCTACATGTTAAGACGTACACGCCACAACAATTCTTTTCGAGATACAACGTGTAGTTTTGGAGATACAAGCTAATTTTGTACTATGCGTTATTTCTTCTCGTAAAGAGTTTCCAATGCGTACGTATATGTCTTTACTCTGCAAAACTGTATTTCCTTATGAAGTGGTATTCTTACATATCCTTTCGAGAGAAAACTGTCCTGTGCCTTCTCTTTTGAGGCTACACACGTAGACATACACGCAACATGAAAGCTTTTCGACTTACAACGTGTTGTTTAGGAAAAACAAGATAATTTCGCACGATGCGGGATTTCCTTAAAACGTGATTTTCTGAAAAATTTTGACGAAAGAAAATTCTCCTTTTGGTTCTCTTTACATGCTACATGTTAAGACGTACACGCCACAACAATTCTTTTCGAGATACAACGTGTAGTTTTGGAGATACAAGCTAATTTTGTACTATGCGTTATTTCTTCTCGTAAAGAGTTTCCAATGCGTACGTATATGTCTTTACTCTGCAAAACTGTATTTCCTTATGAAGTGGTATTCTTACATATCCTTTCGAGAGAAAACTGTCCTGTGCCTTCTCTTTTGAGGCTACACACTTAGACATACACGCAACATGAAAGCTTTTCGACTTACAACGTGTTGTTTAGGAAAAACAAGATAATTTCGCACGATGCGGGATTTCCTTAAAACGTGATTTTCTGAAAAATTTTGACGAAAGAAAATTCTCCTTTTGGTTCTCTTTAGATGCTACATGTTAAGACGTACACGCCACAACAATTCTTTTCGAGATACAACATGTAGTTTTGGAGATACAAGCTAATTTTGTACTATGCGTTATTTCTTCTCGTAAAGAGTTTCCAATGCGTACGTATATGTCTTTACTCTGCAAAACTGTATTTCCTTATGAAGTGGTATTCTTACATATCCTTTCGAGAGAAAACTGTCCTGTGCCTTCTCTTTTGAGGCTACACACGTAGACATACACGCAACATGAAAGCTTTTCGACTTACAACGTGTTGTTTAGGAAAAACAAGATAATTTCGCACGATGCGGGATTTCCTTAAAACGTGATTTTCTGAAAAATTTTGACGAAAGAAATTTCTCCTTTTGGTTCTCTTTAGATGCTACATGTTAAGACGTACACGCCACAACAATTCTTTTCGAGATACAACGTGTAGTTTTGGAGATACAAGCTAATTTTGTACTATGCGTTATTTCTTCTCGTAAAGAGTTTCCAATGCGTACGTATATGTCTTTACTCTGCAAAACTGTATTCCCTTATGAAGTGGTATTCTTACATATCCTTTCGAGAGAAAACTGTCCTGTGCCTTCTCTTTTGAGGCTACACACTTAGACATACACGCAACATGAAAGCTTTTCGACTTACAACGTGTTGTTTAGGAAAAACAAGATAATTTCGCACGATGCGGGATTTCCTTAAAACGTGATTTTCTGAAAAATTTTGAAGAAAGAAAACTCTCCTTTTGGTTCTCTTTAGATGCTACATGTTAAGACGTACACGCCACAACAATTCTTTTCGAGATACAACGTGTAGTTTTGGAGATACAAGCTAATTTTGTACTATGCGTTATTTCTTCTTGTAAAGAGTTTCCAATGCGTACGTATATGTCTTTACTCTGCAAAACTCTATTTCCTTATGAAGTGGTATTCTTACATATCCTTTCGAGAGAAAACTGTCCTGTGCCTTCTCTTTTGAGGCTACACACTTAGACATACACGCAACATGAAAGCTTTTCGACTTACAACGTGTTGTTTAGGAAAAACAAGATAATTTCGCACGATGCGGGATTTCCTTAAAACGTGATTTTCTGAAAAATTTTGACGAAAGAAAATTCTCCTTTTGGTTCTCTTTAGATGCTACATGTTAAGACGTACACGCCACAACAATTCTTTTCGAGATACAACGTGTAGTTTTGGAGATACAAGCTAATTTTGTACTATGCGTTATTTCTTCTCGTAAAGAGTTTCCAATGCGTACGTATATGTCTTTACTCTGCAAAACTGTATTTCCTTATGAAGTGGTATTCTTACATATCCTTTCGAGAGAAAACTGTCCTGTGCCTTCTCTTTTGAGGCTACACACGTAGACATACACGCAACATGAAAGCTTTTCGACTTACAACGTGTTGTTTAGGAAAAACAAGATAATTTCGCACGATGCGGGATTTCCTTAAAACGTGATTTTCTGAAAAATTTTGACGAAAGAAAATTCTCCTTTTGGTTCTCTTTACATGCTACATGTTAAGACGTACACGCCACAACAATTCTTTTCGAGATACAACGTGTAGTTTTGGAGATACAAGCTAATTTTGTACTATGCGTTATTTCTTCTCGTAAAGAGTTTCCAATGCGTACGTATATGTCTTTACTCGGCAAAACTGTATTTCCTTATGAAGTGGTATTCTTACATATCCTTTCGAGAGAAAACTGTCCTGTGCCTTCTCTTTTGAGGCTACACACTTAGACATACACGCAACATGAAAGCTTTTCGACTTACAACGTGTTGTTTAGGAAAAACAAGATAATTTCGCACGATGCGGGATTTCCTTAAAACGTGATTTTCTGAAAAATTTTGACGAAAGAAAATTCTCCTTTTGGTTCTCTTTAGATGCTACATGTTAAGACGTACACGCCACAACAATTCTTTTCGAGATACAACGTGTAGTTTTGGAGATACAAGCTAATTTTGTACTATGCGTTATTTCTTCTCGTAAAGAGTTTCCAATGCGTACGTATATGTCTTTACTCTGCAAAACTGTATTTCCTTATGAAGTGGTATTCTTACATATCCTTTCGAGAGAAAACTGTCCTGTGCCTTCTCTTTTGAGGCTACACACTTAGACATACACGCAACATGAAAGCTTTTCGACTTACAACGTGTTGTTTAGGAAAAACAAGATAATTTCGCACGATGCGGGATTTCCTTAAAACGTGATTTTCTGAAAAATTTTGACGAAAGAAAATTCTCCTTTTGGTTCTCTTTAGATGCTACATGTTAAGACGTACACGCCACAACAATTCTTTTCGAGATACAACATGTAGTTTTGGAGATACAAGCTAATTTTGTACTATGCGTTATTTCTTCTCGTAAAGAGTTTCCAATGCGTACGTATATGTCTTTACTCTGCAAAACTGTATTTCCTTATGAAGTGGTATTCTTACATATCCTTTCGAGAGAAAACTGTCCTGTGCCTTCTCTTTTGAGGCTACACACTTAGACATACACGCAACATGAAAGCTTTTCGACTTACAACGTGTTGTTTAGGAAAAACAAGATAATTTCGCACGATGCGGGATTTCCTTAAAACGTGATTTTCTGAAAAATTTTGACGAAAGAAAACTCTCCTTTTGGTTCTCTTTAGATGCTACATGTTAAGACGTACACGCCACAACAATTCTTTTCGAGATACAACGTGTAGTTTTGGAGATACAAGCTAATTTTGTACTATGCGTTATTTCTTCTCGTAAAGAGTTTCCAATGCGTACGTATATGTCTTTACTCTGCAAAACTGTATTTCCTTATGAAGTGGTATTCTTACATATCCTTTCGAGAGAAAACTGTCCTGTGCCTTCTCTTTTGAGGCTACACACTTAGACATACACGCAACATGAAAGCTTTTCGACTTACAACGTGTTGTTTAGGAAAAACAAGATAATTTCGCACGATGCGGGATTTCCTTAAAACGTGATTTTCTGAAAAATTTTGACGAAAGAAAATTCTCCTTTTGGTTCTCTTTAGATGCTACATGTTAAGACGTACACGCCACAACAATTCTTTTCGAGATACAACGTGTAGTTTTGGAGATACAAGCTAATTTTGTACTATGCGTTATTTCTTCTCGTAAAGAGTTTCCAATGCGTACGTATATGTCTTTACTCTGCAAAACTGTATTTCCTTATGAAGTGGTATTCTTACATATCCTTTCGAGAGAAAACTGTCCTGTGCCTTCTCTTTTGAGGCTACACACGTAGACATACACGCAACATGAAAGCTTTTCGACTTACAACGTGTTGTTTAGGAAAAACAAGATAATTTCGCACGATGCGGGATTTCCTTAAAACGTGATTTTCTGAAAAATTTTGACGAAAGAAAATTCTCCTTTTGGTTCTCTTTAGATGCTACATGTTAAGACGTACACGCCACAACAATTCTTTTCGAGATACAACGTGTAGTTTTGGAGATACAAGCTAATTTTGTACTATGCGTTATTTCTTCTTGTAAAGAGTTTCCAATGCGTACGTATATGTCTTTACTCTGCAAAACTGTATTTCCTTATGAAGTGGTATTCTTACATATCCTTTCGAGAGAAAACTGTCCTGTGCCTTCTCTTTTGAGGCTACACACGTAGACATACACGCAACATGAAAGCTTTTCGACTTACAACGTGTTGTTTAGGAAAAACAAGATAATTTCGCACGATGCGGGATTTCCTTAAAACGTGATTTTCTGAAAAATTTTGACGAAAGAAAATTCTCCTTTTGGTTCTCTTTAGATGCTACATGTTAAGACGTACACGCCACAACAATTCTTTTCGAGATACAACGTGTAGTTTTGGAGATACAAGCTAATTTTGTACTATGCGTTATTTCTTCTCGTAAAGAGTTTCCAATGCGTACGTATATGTCTTTACTCTGCAAAACTGTATTTCCTTATGAAGTGGTATTCTTACATATCCTTTCGAGAGAAAACTGTCCTGTGCCTTCTCTTTTGAGGCTACACACGTAGACATACACGCAACATGAAAGCTTTTCGACTTACAACGTGTTGTTTAGGAAAAACAAGATAATTTCGCACGATGCGGGATTTCCTTAAAACGTGATTTTCTGAAAAATTTTGACGAAAGAAAATTCTCCTTTTGGTTCTCTTTAGATGCTACATGTTAAGACGTACACGCCACAACAATTCTTTTCGAGATACAACGTGTAGTTTTGGAGATACAAGCTAATTTTGTACTATGCGTTATTTCTTCTCGTAAAGAGTTTCCAATGCGTACGTATATGTCTTTACTCTGCAAAACTGTATTTCCTTTTGAAGTGGTATTCTTACATATCCTTTCGAGAGAAAACTGTCCTGTGCCTTCTCTTTTGAGGCTACACACTTAGACATACACGCAACATGAAAGCTTTTCGACTTACAACGTGTTGTTTAGGAAAAACAAGATAATTTCGCACGATGCGGGATTTCCTTAAAACGTGATTTTCTGAAAAATTTTGACGAAAGAAAACTCTCCTTTTGGTTCTCTTTAGATGCTACATGTTAAGACGTACACGCCACAACAATTCTTTTCGAGATACAACGTGTAGTTTTGGAGATACAAGCTAATTTTGTACTATGCGTTATTTCTTCTCGTAAAGAGTTTCCAATGCGTACGTATATGTCTTTACTCTGCAAAACTGTATTTCCTTATGAAGTGGTATTCTTACATATCCTTTCGAGAGAAAACTGTCCTGTGCCTTCTCTTTTGAGGCTACACACGTAGACATACACGCAACATGAAAGCTTTTCGACTTACAACGTGTTGTTTAGGAAAAACAAGATAATTTCGCACGATGCGGGATTTCCTTAAAACGTGATTTTCTGAAAAATTTTGACGAAAGAAAATTCCCTTTTGGTTCTCTTTAGATGCTACATGTTAAGACGTACACGCCACAACAATTCTTTTCGAGATACAACGTGTAGTTTTGGAGATACAAGCTAATTTTGTACTATGCGTTATTTCTTCTCGTAAAGAGTTTCCAATGCGTACGTATATGTCTTTACTCTGCAAAACTGTATTTCCTTATGAAGTGGTATTCTTACATATCCTTTCGAGAGAAAACTGTCCTGTGCCTTCTCTTTTGAGGCTACACACTTAGACATACACGCAACATGAAAGCTTTTCGACTTACAACGTGTTGTTTAGGAAAAACAAGATAATTTCGCACGATGCGGGATTTCCTTAAAACGTGATTTTCTGAAAAATTTTGACGAAAGAAAACTCTCCTTTTGGTTCTCTTTAGATGCTACATGTTAAGACGTACACGCCACAACAATTCTTTTCGAGATACAACGTGTAGTTTTGGAGATACAAGCTAATTTTGTACTATGCGTTATTTCTTCTCGTAAAGAGTTTCCAATGCGTACGTATATGTCTTTACTCTGCAAAACTCTATTTCCTTATGAAGTGGTATTCTTACATATCCTTTCGAGAGAAAACTGTCCTGTGCCTTCTCTTTTGAGGCTACACACTTAGACATACACGCAACATGAAAGCTTTTCGACTTACAACGTGTTGTTTAGGAAAAACAAGATAATTTCGCACGATGCGGGATTTCCTTAAAACGTGATTTTCTGAAAAATTTTGACGAAAGAAAATTCTCCTTTTGGTTCTCTTTAGATGCTACATGTTAAGACGTACACGCCACAACAATTCTTTTCGAGATACAACGTGTAGTTTTGGAGATACAAGCTAATTTTGTACTATGCGTTATTTCTTCTCGTAAAGAGTTTCCAATGCGTACGTATATGTCTTTACTCTGCAAAACTGTATTTCCTTATGAAGTGGTATTCTTACATATCCTTTCGAGAGAAAACTGTCCTGTGCCTTCTCTTTTGAGGCTACACACGTAGACATACACGCAACATGAAAGCTTTTCGACTTACAACGTGTTGTTTAGGAAAAACAAGATAATTTCGCACGATGCGGGATTTCCTTAAAACGTGATTTTCTGAAAAATTTTGACGAAAGAAAATTCTCCTTTTGGTTCTCTTTACATGCTACATGTTAAGACGTACACGCCACAACAATTCTTTTCGAGATACAACGTGTAGTTTTGGAGATACAAGCTAATTTTGTACTATGCGTTATTTCTTCTCGTAAAGAGTTTCCAATGCGTACGTATATGTCTTTACTCTGCAAAACTGTATTTCCTTATGAAGTGGTATTCTTACATATCCTTTCGAGAGAAAACTGTCCTGTGCCTTCTCTTTTGAGGCTACACACTTAGACATACACGCAACATGAAAGCTTTTCGACTTACAACGTGTTGTTTAGGAAAAACAAGATAATTTCGCACGATGCGGGATTTCCTTAAAACGTGATTTTCTGAAAAATTTTGATGAAAGAAAATTCTCCTTTTGGTTCTCTTTAGATGCTACATGTTAAGACGTACACGCCACAACAATTCTTTTCGAGATACAACGTGTAGTTTTGGAGATACAAGCTAATTTTGTACTATGCGTTATTTCTTCTCGTAAAGAGTTTCCAATGCG
Organism: Apodemus sylvaticus; assembly: GCF_947179515.1. Classification (NCBI taxonomy): domain Eukaryota; kingdom Metazoa; phylum Chordata; class Mammalia; order Rodentia; family Muridae; genus Apodemus; species Apodemus sylvaticus. Next base: position 22,360 of record NW_026263224.1, read on the forward strand.
TACGTATATGTCTTTACTCTGCAAAACTGTATTTCCTTATGAAGTGGTATTCTTACATATCCTTTCGAGAGAAAACTGTCCTGTGCCTTCTCTTTTGAGGCTACACACTTAGACATACACGCAACATGAAAGCTTTTCGACTTACAACGTGTTGTTTAGGAAAAACAAGATAATTTCGCACGATGCGGGATTTCCTTAAAACGTGATTTTCTGAAAAATTTTGACGAAAGAAAATTCTCCTTTTGGTTCTCTTTAGATGCTACATGTTAAGACGTACACGCCACAACAATTCTTTTCGAGATACAACGTGTAGTTTTGGAGATACAAGCTAATTTTGTACTATGCGTTATTTCTTCTCGTAAAGAGTTTCCAATGCGTACGTATATGTCTTTACTCTGCAAAACTGTATTTCCTTATGAAGTGGTATTCTTACATATCCTTTCGAGAGAAAACTGTCCTGTGCCTTCTCTTTTGAGGCTACACACTTAGACATACACGCAACATGAAAGCTTTTCGACTTACAACGTGTTGTTTAGGAAAAACAAGATAATTTCGCACGATGCGGGATTTCCTTAAAACGTGATTTTCTGAAAAATTTTGACGAAAGAAAATTCTCCTTTTGGTTCTCTTTAGATGCTACATGTTAAGACGTACACGCCACAACAATTCTTTTCGAGATACAACGTGTAGTTTTGGAGATACAAGCTAATTTTGTACTATGCGTTATTTCTTCTCCTAAAGAGTTTCCAATGCGTACGTATATGTCTTTCCTCTGCAAAACTGTATTTCCTTATGAAGTGGTATTCTTACATATCCTTTCGAGAGAAAACTGTCCTGTGCCTTCTCTTTTGAGGCTACACACGTAGACATACACGCAACATGAAAGCTTTTCGACTTACAACGTGTTGTTTAGGAAAAACAAGATAATTTCGCACGATGCGGGATTTCCTTAAAACGTGATTTTCTGAAAAATTTTGACGAAAGAAAATTCTCCTTTTGGTTCTCTTTAGATGCTACATGTTAAGACGTACACGCCACAACAATTCTTTTCGAGATACAACGTGTAGTTTTGGAGATACAAGCTAATTTTGTACTATGCGTTATTTCTTCTCGTAAAGAGTTTCCAATGCGTACGTATATGTCTTTACTCTGCAAAACTGTATTTCCTTATGAAGTGGTATTCTTACATATCCTTTCGAGAGAAAACTGTCCTGTGCCTTCTCTTTTGAGGCTACACACTTAGACATACACGCAACATGAAAGCTTTTCGACTTACAACCTGTTGTTTAGGAAAAACAAGATAATTTCGCACGATGCGGGATTTCCTTAAAACGTGATTTTCTGAAAAATTTTGACAAAAGAAAATTCTCCTTTTGGTTCTCTTTAGATGCTACATGTTAAGACGTACACGCCACAACAATTCTTTTCGAGATACAACGTGTAGTTTTGGAGATACAAGCTAATTTTGTACTATGCGTTATTTCTTCTCGTAAAGAGTTTCCAATGCGTACGTATATGTCTTTACTCTGCAAAACTGTATTTCCTTATGAAGTGGTATTCTTACATATCCTTTCGAGAGAAAACTGTCCTGTGCCTTCTCTTTTGAGGCTACACACGTAGACATACACGCAACATGAAAGCTTTTCGACTTACAACGTGTTGTTTAGGAAAAACAAGATAATTTCGCACGATGCGGGATTTCCTTAAAACGTAATTTTCTGAAAAATTTTGACGAAAGAAAATTCTCCTTTTGGTTCTCTTTAGATGCTACATGTTAAGACGTACACGCCACAACAATTCTTTTCGAGATACAACGTGTAGTTTTGGAGATACAAGCTAATTTTGTACTATGCGTTATTTCTTCTCGTAAAGATTTTCCAATGCGTACGTATATGTCTTTACTCTGCAAAACTGTATTTCCTTATGAAGTGGTATTGTTACATATCCTTTCGAGAGAAAACTGTCCTGTGCCTTCTCTTTTGAGGCTACACACGTAGACATACACGCAACATGAAAGCTTTTCGACTTACAACGTGTTGTTTAGGAAAAACAAGATAATTTCGCACGATGCGGGATTTCCTTAAAACGTGATTTTCTGAAAAATTTTGACGAAAGAAAATTCTCCTTTTGGTTCTCTTTACATGCTACATGTTAAGACGTACACGCCACAACAATTCTTTTCGAGATACAACGTGTAGTTTTGGAGATACAAGCTAATTTTGTACTATGCGTTATTTCTTCTCGTAAAGAGTTTCCAATGCGTACGTATATGTCTTTACTCTGCAAAACTGTATTTCCTTATGAAGTGGTATTCTTACATATCCTTTCGAGAGAAAACTGTCCTGTGCCTTCTCTTTTGAGGCTACACACTTAGACATACACGCAACATGAAAGCTTTTCGACTTAAAACGTGTTGTTTAGGAAAAACAAGATAATTTCGCACGATGCGGGATTTCCTTAAAACGTGATTTTCTGAAAAATTTTGACGAAAGAAAATTCTCCTTTTCGTTCTCTTTAGATGCTACATGTTAAGATGTACATGCCACAACAATTCTTTTCGAGATACAACGTGTAGTTTTGGAGATACAAGCTAATTTTGTACTATGCGTTATTTCTTCTCGTAAAGAGTTTCCAATGCGTACGTATATGTCTTTACTCTGCAAAAGTGTATTTCCTTATGAAGTGGTATTCTTACATATCCTTTCGAGAGAAAACTGTCCTGTGCCTTCTCTTTTGAGGCTACACACTTAGACATACACGCAACATGAAAGCTTTTCGACTTACAACGTGTTGTTTAGGAAAAACAAGATAATTTCGCACGATGCGGGATTTCCTTAAAACGTGATTTTCTGAAAAATTTTGACGAAAGAAAATTCTCCTTTTGGTTCTCTTTAGATGCTACATGTTAAGACGTACACGGCACAACAATTCTTTTCGAGATACAACGTGTAGTTTTGGAGATACAAGCTAATTTTGTACTATGCGTTATTTCTTCTCGTAAAGACTTTCCAATGCGTACGTATATGTCTTTACTCTGCAAAACTCTATTTCCTTATGAAGTGGTATTCTTACATATCCTTTCGAGAGAAAACTGTCCTGTGCCTTCTCTTTTGAGGCTACACACTTAGACATACACGCAACATGAAAGCTTTTCGACTTACAACGTGTTGTTTAGGAAAAACAAGATAATTTCGCACGATGCGGGATTTCCTTAAAACGTGATTTTCTGAAAAATTTTGACGAAAGAAAATTCTCCTTTTGGTTCTCTTTAGATGCTACATGTTAAGACGTACACGCCACAACAATTCTTTTCGAGATACAACGTGTAGTTTTGGAGATACAAGCTAATTTTGTACTATGCGTTATTTCTTCTCGTAAAGAGTTTCCAATGCGTACGTATATGTCTTTACTCTGCAAAACTGTATTTCCTTATGAAGTGGTATTCTTACATATCCTTTCGAGAGAAAACTGTCCTGTGCCTTCTCTTTTGAGGCTACACACTTAGACATACACGCAACATGAAAGCTTTTCGACTTACAACGTGTTGTTTAGGAAAAACAAGATAATTTCGCACGATGCGGGATTTCCTTAAAACGTGATTTTCTGAAAAATTTTGACAAAAGAAAATTCTCCTTTTGGTTCTCTTTAGATGCTACATGTTAAGACGTACACGCCACAACAATTCTTTTCGAGATACAACGTGTAGTTTTGGAGATACAAGCTAATTTTGTACTATGCGTTATTCCTTCTCGTAAAGAGTTTCCAATGCGTACGTATATGTCTTTACTCTGCAAAACTGTATTTCCTTATGAAGTGGTATTCTTACATATCCTTTCGAGAGAAAACTGTCCTGTGCCTTCTCTTTTGAGGCTACACACGTAGACATACACGCAACATGAAAGCTTTTCGACTTACAACGTGTTGTTTAGGAAAAACAAGATAATTTCGCACGATGAGGGATTTCCTTAAAACGTGATTTTCTGAAAAATTTTGACGAAAGAAAATTCTCCTTTTGGTTCTCTTTAGATGCTACATGTTAAGACGTACACGCCACAACAATTCTTTTCGAGATACAACGTGTAGTTTTGGAGATACAAGCTAATTTTGTACTATGCGTTATTCCTTCTCGTAAAGATTTTCCAATGCGTACGTATATGTCTTTACTCTGCAAAACTGTATTTCCTTATGAAGTGGTATTGTTACATATCCTTTCGAGAGAAAACTGTCCTGTGCCTTCTCTTTTGAGGCTACACACGTAGACATACACGCAACATGAAAGCTTTTCGACTTACAACGTGTTGTTTAGGAAAAACAAGATAATTTCGCACGATGCGGGATTTCCTTAAAACGTGATTTTCTGAAAAATTTTGACGAAAGAAAATTCTCCTTTTGGTTCTCTTTAGATGCTACATGTTAAGACGTACACGCCACAACAATTCTTTTCGAGATACAACGTGTAGTTTTGGAGATACAAGCTAATTTTGTACTATGCGTTATTTCTTCTCGTAAAGAGTTTCCAATGCGTACGTATATCTCTTTACTCTGCAAAACTGTATTTCCTTATGAAGTGGTATTCTTACATATCCTTTCGAGAGAAAACTGTCCTGTGCCTTCTCTTTTGAGGCTACACACTTAGACATACACGCAACATGAAAGCTTTTCGACTTACAACGTGTTGTTTAGGAAAAACAAGATAATTTCGCACGATGCGGGATTTCCTTAAAACGTGATTTTCTGAAAAATTTTGACGAAAGAAAACTCTCCTTTTGGTTCTCTTTAGATGCTACATGTTAAGACGTACACGCCACAACAATTCTTTTCGAGATACAACGTGTAGTTTTGGAGATACAAGCTAATTTTGTACTATGCGTTATTTCTTCTCGTAAAGAGTTTCCAATGCGTACGTATATGTCTTTACTCTGCAAAACTCTATTTCCTTATGAAGTGGTATTCTTACATATCCTTTCGAGAGAAAACTGTCCTGTGCCTTCTCTTTTGAGGCTACACACTTAGACATACACGCAACATGAAAGCTTTTCGACTTACAACGTTTTGTTTAGGAAAAACAAGATAATTTCGCACGATGCGGGATTTCCTTAAAACGTGATTTTCTGAAAAATTTTGACGAAAGAAAATTCTCCTTTTGGTTCTCTTTAGATGCTACATGTTAAGACGTACACGCCACAACGATTCTTTTCGAGATACAACGTGTAGTTTTGGAGATACAAGCTAATTTTGTACTATGCGTTATTTCTTCTCGTAAAGAGTTTCCAATGCGTACGTATATGTCTTTACTCTGCAAAACTGTATTTCCTTATGAAGTGGTATTCTTACATATCCTTTCGAGAGAAAACTGTCCTGTGCCTTCTCTTTTGAGGCTACACACGTAGACATACACGCAACATGAAAGCTTTTCGACTTACAACGTGTTGTTTAGGAAAAACAAGATAATTTCGCACGATGCGGGATTTCCTTAAAACGTGATTTTCTGAAAAATTTTGACGAAAGAAAATTCTCCTTTTGGTTCTCTTTAGATGCTACATGTTAAGACGTACACGCCACAACAATTCTTTTCGAGATACAACGTGTAGTTTTGGAGATACAAGCTAATTTTGTACTATGCGTTATTTCTTCTCGTAAAGAGTTTCCAATGCGTACGTATATGTCTTTACTCTGCAAAACTGTATTTCCTTATGAAGTGGTATTCTTACATATCCTTTCGAGAGAAAACTGTCCTGTGCCTTCTCTTTTGAGGCTACACACTTAGACATACACGCAACATGAAAGCTTTTCGACTTACAACGTGTTGTTTAGGAAAAACAAGATAATTTCGCACGATGCGGGATTTCCTTAAAACGTGATTTTCTGAAAAATTTTGACGAAAGAAAATTCTCCTTTTGGTTCTCTTTAGATGCTACATGTTAAGACGTACACGCCACAACAATTCTTTTCGAGACACAACGTGTAGTTTTGGAGATACAAGCTAATTTTGTACTATGCGTTATTTCTTCTCGTAAAGAGTTTCCAATGCGTACGTATATGTCTTTACTCTGCAAAACTGTATTTCCTTATGAAGTGGTATTCTTACATATCCTTTCGAGAGAAAACTGTCCTGTGCCTTCTCTTTTGAGGCTACACACTTAGACATACACGCAACATGAAAGCTTTTCGACTTACAACGTGTTGTTTAGGAAAAACAAGATAATTTCGCACGATGCGGGATTTCCTTAAAACGTGATTTTCTGAAAAATTTTGACGAAAGAAAACTCTCCTTTTGGTTCTCTTTAGATGCTACATGTTAAGACGTACACGCCACAACAATTCTTTTCGAGATACAACGTGTAGTTTTGGAGATACAAGCTAATTTTGTACTATGCGTTATTTCTTCTCGTAAAGAGTTTCCAATGCGTACGTATATGTCTTTACTCTGCAAAACTGTATTTCCTTATGAAGTGGTATTCTTACATATCCTTTCGAGAGAAAACTGTCCTGTGCCTTCTCTTTTGAGGCTACACACTTAGACATACACGCAACATGAAAGCTTTTCGACTTACAACGTGTTGTTTAGGAAAAACAAGATAATTTCGCACGATGCGGGATTTCCTTAAAACGTGATTTTCTGAAAAATTTTGACGAAAGAAAACTCTCCTTTTGGTTCTCTTTAGATGCTACATGTTAAGACGTACACGCCACAACAATTCTTTTCGAGATACAACGTGTAGTTTTGGAGATACAAGCTAATTTTGTACTATGCGTTATTTCTTCTCGTAAAGAGTTTCCAATGCGTACGTATATGTCTTTACTCTGCAAAACTCTATTTCCTTATGAAGTGGTTTTCTTACATATCCTTTCGAGAGAAAACTGTCCTGTGCCTTCTCTTTTGAGGCTACACACTTAGACATACACGCAACATGAAAGCTTTTCGACTTACAACGTTTTGTTTAGGAAAAACAAGATAATTTCGCACGATGCGGGATTTCCTTAAAACGTGATTTTCTGAAAAATTTTGACGAAAGAAAATTCTCCTTTTGGTTCTCTTTAGATGCTACATGTTAAGACGTACACGCCACAACGATTCTTTTCGAGATACAACGTGTAGTTTTGGAGATACAAGCTAATTTTGTACTATGCGTTATTTCTTCTCGTAAAGAGTTTCCAATGCGTACGTATATGTCTTTACTCTGCAAAACTGTATTTCCTCATGAAGTGGTATTCTTACATATCCTTTCGAGAGAAAACTGTCCTGTGCCTTCTCTTTTGAGGCTACACACTTAGACATACACGCAACATGAAAGCTTTTCGACTTACAACGTGTTGTTTAGGAAAAACAAGATAATTTCGCACGATGCGGGATTTCCTTAAAACGTGATTTTCTGAAAAATTTTGACGAAAGAAAATTCTCCTTTTGGTTCTCTTTAGATGCTACATGTTAAGACGTACACGCCACAACAATTCTTTTCGAGATACAACGTGTAGTTTTGGAGATACAAGCTAATTTTGTACTATGCGTTATTTCTTCTCGTAAAGAGTTTCCAATGCGTACGTATATGTCTTTACTCTGCAAAACTGTATTTCCTTATGAAGTGGTATTCTTACATATCCTTTCGAGAGAAAACTGTCCTGTGCCTTCTCTTTTGAGGCTACACACTTAGACATACACGCAACATGAAAGCTTTTCGACTTACAACGTGTTGTTTAGGAAAAACAAGATAATTTCGCACGATGCGGGATTTCCTTAAAACGTGATTTTCTGAAAAATTTTGACGAAAGAAAATTCTCCTTTTGGTTCTCTTTAGATGCTACATGTTAAGACGTACACGCCACAACAATTCTTTTCGAGACACAACGTGTAGTTTTGGAGATACAAGCTAATTTTGTACTATGCGTTATTTCTTCTCGTAAAGAGTTTCCAATGCGTACGTATATGTCTTTACTCTGCAAAACTGTATTTCCTTATGAAGTGGTATTCTTACATATCCTTTCGAGAGAAAACTGTCCTGTGCCTTCTCTTTTGAGGCTACACACTTAGACATACACGCAACATGAAAGCTTTTCGACTTACAACGTGTTGTTTAGGAAAAACAAGATAATTTCGCACGATGCGGGATTTCCTTAAAACGTGATTTTCTGAAAAATTTTGACGAAAGAAAATTCTCCTTTTGGTTCTCTTTAGATGCTACATGTTAAGACGTACACGCCACAACAATTCTTTTCGAGATACAACGTGTAGTTTTGGAGATACAAGCTAATTTTGTACTATGCGTTATTTCTTCTCGTAAAGAGTTTCCAATGCGTACGTATATGTCTTTACTCTGCAAAACTGTATTTCCTTATGAAGTGGTATTCTTACATATCCTTTCGAGAGAAAACTGTCCTGTGCCTTCTCTTTTGAGGCTACACACTTAGACATACACGCAACATGAAAGCTTTTCGACTTACAACGTGTTGTTTAGGAAAAACAAGATAATTTCGCACGATGCGGGATTTCCTTAAAACGTGATTTTCTGAAAAATTTTGACGAAAGAAAACTCTCCTTTTGGTTCTCTTTAGATGCTACATGTTAAGACGTACACGCCACAACAATTCTTTTCGAGATACAACGTGTAGTTTTGGAGATACAAGCTAATTTTGTACTATGCGTTATTTCTTCTCGTAAAGAGTTTCCAATGCGTACGTATATGTCTTTACTCTGCAAAACTCTATTTCCTTATGAAGTGGTATTCTTACATATCCTTTCGAGAGAAAACTGTCCTGTGCCTTCTCTTTTGAGGCTACACACTTAGACATACACGCAACATGAAAGCTTTTCGACTTACAACGTTTTGTTTAGGAAAAACAAGATAATTTCGCACGATGCGGGATTTCCTTAAAACGTGATTTTCTGAAAAATTTTGACGAAAGAAAATTCTCCTTTTGGTTCTCTTTAGATGCTACATGTTAAGACGTACACGCCACAACGATTCTTTTCGAGATACAACGTGTAGTTTTGGAGATACAAGCTAATTTTGTACTATGCGTTATTTCTTCTCGTAAAGAGTTTCCAATGCGTACGTATATGTCTTTACTCTGCAAAACTGTATTTCCTTATGAAGTGGTATTCTTACATATCCTTTCGAGAGAAAACTGTCCTGTGCCTTCTCTTTTGAGGCTACACACGTAGACATACACGCAACATGAAAGCTTTTCGACTTACAACGTGTTGTTTAGGAAAAACAAGATAATTTCGCACGATGCGGGATTTCCTTAAAACGTGATTTTCTGAAAAATTTTGACGAAAGAAAATTCTCCTTTTGGTTCTCTTTAGATGCTACATGTTAAGACGTACACGCCACAACAATTCTTTTCGAGATACAACGTGTAGTTTTGGAGATACAAGCTAATTTTGTACTATGCGTTATTTCTTCTCGTAAAGAGTTTCCAATGCGTACGTATATGTCTTTACTCTGCAAAACTGTATTTCCTTATGAAGTGGTATTCTTACATATCCTTTCGAGAGAAAACTGTCCTGTGCCTTCTCTTTTGAGGCTACACACTTAGACATACACGCAACATGAAAGCTTTTCGACTTACAACGTGTTGTTTAGGAAAAACAAGATAATTTCGCACGATGCGGGATTTCCTTAAAACGTGATTTTCTGAAAAATTTTGACGAAAGAAAATTCTCCTTTTGGTTCTCTTTAGATGCTACATGTTAAGACGTACACGCCACAACAATTCTTTTCGAGACACAACGTGTAGTTTTGGAGATACAAGCTAATTTTGTACTATGCGTTATTTCTTCTCGTAAAGAGTTTCCAATGCGTACGTATATGTCTTTACTCTGCAAAACTGTATTTCCTTATGAAGTGGTATTCTTACATATCCTTTCGAGAGAAAACTGTCCTGTGCCTTCTCTTTTGAGGCTACACACTTAGACATACACGCAACATGAAAGCTTTTCGACTTACAACGTGTTGTTTAGGAAAAACAAGATAATTTCGCACGATGCGGGATTTCCTTAAAACGTGATTTTCTGAAAAATTTTGACGAAAGAAAATTCTCCTTTTGGTTCTCTTTAGATGCTACATGTTAAGACGTACACGCCACAACAATTCTTTTCGAGATACAACGTGTAGTTTTGGAGATACAAGCTAATTTTGTACTATGCGTTATTTCTTCTCGTAAAGAGTTTCCAATGCGTACGTATATGTCTTTACTCTGCAAAACTGTATTTCCTTATGAAGTGGTATTCTTACATATCCTTTCGAGAGAAAACTGTCCTGTGCCTTCTCTTTTGAGGCTACACACTTAGACATACACGCAACATGAAAGCTTTTCGACTTACAACGTGTTGTTTAGGAAAAACAAGATAATTTCGCACGATGCGGGATTTCCTTAAAACGTGATTTTCTGAAAAATTTTGACGAAAGAAAATTCTCCTTTTGGTTCTCTTTAGATGCTACATGTTAAGACGTACACGCCACAACAATTCTTTTCGAGACACAACGTGTAGTTTTGGAGATACAAGCTAATTTTGTACTATGCGTTATTTCTTCTCGTAAAGAGTTTCCAATGCGTACGTATATGTCTTTACTCTGCAAAACTGTATTTCCTTATGAAGTGGTATTCTTACATATCCTTTCGAGAGAAAACTGTCCTGTGCCTTCTCTTTTGAGGCTACACACTTAGACATACACGCAACATGAAAGCTTTTCGACTTACAACCTGTTGTTTAGGAAAAACAAGATAATTTCGCACGATGCGGGATTTCCTTAAAACGTGATTTTCTGAAAAATTTTGACAAAAGAAAATTCTCCTTTTGGTTCTCTTTAGATGCTACATGTTAAGACGTACACGCCACAACAATTCTTTTCGAGATACAACGTGTAGTTTTGGAGATACAAGCTAATTTTGTACTATGCGTTATTTCTTCTCGTAAAGAGTTTCCAATGCGTACGTATATGTCTTTACTCTGCAAAACTGTATTTCCTTATGAAGTGGTATTCTTACATATCCTTTCGAGAGAAAAACTGTCCTGTGCCTTCTCTTTTGAGGCTACACACGTAGACATACACGCAACATGAAAGCTTTTCGACTTACAACGTGTTGTTTAGGAAAAACAAGATAATTTCGCACGATGCGGGATTTCCTTAAAACGTAATTTTCTGAAAAATTTTGACGAAAGAAAATTCTCCTTTTGGTTCTCTTTAGATGCTACATGTTAAGACGTACACGCCACAACAATTCTTTTCGAGATACAACGTGTAGTTTTGGAGATACAAGCTAATTTTGTACTATGCGTTATTTCTTCTCGTAAAGATTTTCCAATGCGTACGTATATGTCTTTACTCTGCAAAACTGTATTTCCTTATGAAGTGGTATTGTTACATATCCTTTCGAGAGAAAACTGTCCTGTGCCTTCTCTTTTGAGGCTACACACGTAGACATACACGCAACATGAAAGCTTTTCGACTTACAACGTGTTGTTTAGGAAAAACAAGATAATTTCGCACGATGCGGGATTTCCTTAAAACGTGATTTTCTGAAAAATTTTGACGAAAGAAAATTCTCCTTTTGGTTCTCTTTACATGCTACATGTTAAGACGTACACGCCACAACAATTCTTTTCGAGATACAACGTGTAGTTTTTGGAGATACAAGCTAATTTTGTACTATGCGTTATTTCTTCTCGTAAAGAGTTTCCAATGCGTACGTATATGTCTTTACTCTGCAAAACTGTATTTCCTTATGAAGTGGTATTCTTACATATCCTTTCGAGAGAAAACTGTCCTGTGCCTTCTCTTTTGAGGCTACACACTTAGACATACACGCAACATGAAAGCTTTTCGACTTAAAACGTGTTGTTTAGGAAAAAACAAGATAATTTCGCACGATGCGGGATTTCCTTAAAACGTGATTTTCTGAAAAATTTTGACGAAAGAAAATTCTCCTTTTCGTTCTCTTTAGATGCTACATGTTAAGATGTACATGCCACAACAATTCTTTTCGAGATACAACGTGTAGTTTTGGAGATACAAGCTAATTTTGTACTATGCGTTATTTCTTCTCGTAAAGAGTTTCCAATGCGTACGTATATGTCTTTACTCTGCAAAAGTGTATTTCCTTATGAAGTGGTATTCTTACATATCCTTTCGAGAGAAAACTGTCCTGTGCCTTCTCTTTTGAGGCTACACACTTAGACATACACGCAACATGAAAGCTTTTCGACTTACAACGTGTTGTTTAGGAAAAACAAGATAATTTCGCACGATGCGGGATTTCCTTAAAACGTGATTTTCTGAAAAATTTTGACGAAAGAAAATTCTCCTTTTGGTTCTCTTTAGATGCTACATGTTAAGACGTACACGCACAACAATTCTTTTCGAGATACAACGTGTAGTTTTGGAGATACAAGCTAATTTTGTACTATGCGTTATTTCTTCTCGTAAAGACTTTCCAATGCGTACGTATATGTCCTTTACTCTGCAAAACTCTATTTCCTTATGAAGTGGTATTCTTACATATCCTTTCGAGAGAAAACTGTCCTGTGCCTTCTCTTTTGAGGCTACACACTTAGACATACACGCAACATGAAAGCTTTTCGACTTACAACGTGTTGTTTAGGAAAAACAAGATAATTTCGCACGATGCGGGATTTCCTTAAAACGTGATTTTCTGAAAAATTTTGACGAAAGAAAATTCTCCTTTTGGTTCTCTTTAGATGCTACATGTTAAGACGTACACGCCACAACAATTCTTTTCGAGATACAACGTGTAGTTTTGGAGATACAAGCTAATTTTGTACTATGCGTTATTTCTTCTCGTAAAGAGTTTCCAATGCGTACGTATATGTCTTTACTCTGCAAAACTGTATTTCCTTATGAAGTGGTATTCTTACATATCCTTTCGAGAGAAAACTGTCCTGTGCCTTCTCTTTTGAGGCTACACACTTAGACATACACGCAACATGAAAGCTTTTCGACTTACAACGTGTTGTTTAGGAAAAACAAGATAATTTCGCACGATGCGGGATTTCCTTAAAACGTGATTTTCTGAAAAATTTTGACAAAAGAAAATTCTCCTTTTGGTTCTCTTTAGATGCTACATGTTAAGACGTACACGCCACAACAATTCTTTTCGAGATACAACGTGTAGTTTTGGAGATACAAGCTAATTTTGTACTATGCGTTATTCCTTCTCGTAAAGAGTTTCCAATGCGTACGTATATGTCTTTACTCTGCAAAACTGTATTTCCTTATGAAGTGGTATTCCTTACATATCCTTTCGAGAGAAAACTGTCCTGTGCCTTCTCTTTTGAGGCTACACACGTAGACATACACGCAACATGAAAGCTTTTCGACTTACAACGTGTTGTTTAGGAAAAACAAGATAATTTCGCACGATGAGGGATTTCCTTAAAACGTGATTTTCTGAAAAATTTTGACGAAAGAAAATTCTCCTTTTGGTTCTCTTTAGATGCTACATGTTAAGACGTACACGCCACAACAATTCTTTTCGAGATACAACGTGTAGTTTTGGAGATACAAGCTAATTTTGTACTATGCGTTATTCCTTCTCGTAAAGATTTTCCAATGCGTACGTATATGTCTTTACTCTGCAAAACTGTATTTCCTTATGAAGTGGTATTGTTACATATCCTTTCGAGAGAAAACTGTCCTGTGCCTTCTCTTTTGAGGCTACACACGTAGACATACACGCAACATGAAAGCTTTTCGACTTACAACGTGTTGTTTAGGAAAAACAAGATAATTTCGCACGATGCGGGATTTCCTTAAAACGTGATTTTCTGAAAAATTTTGACGAAAGAAAATTCTCCTTTTGGTTCTCTTTAGATGCTACATGTTAAGACGTACACGCCACAACAATTCTTTTCGAGATACAACGTGTAGTTTTGGAGATACAAGCTAATTTTGTACTATGCGTTATTTCTTCTCGTAAAGAGTTTCCAATGCGTACGTATATCTCTTTACTCTGCAAAACTGTATTTCCTTAGTGGTATTCTTACATATCCTTTCGAGAGAAAACTGTCCTGTGCCTTCTCTTTTGAGGCTACACACTTAGACATACACGCAACATGAAAGCTTTTCGACTTACAACGTGTTGTTTAGGAAAAACAAGATAATTTCGCACGATGCGGGATTTCCTTAAAACGTGATTTTCTGAAAAATTTTGACGAAAGAAAATTCTCCTTTTGGTTCTCTTTAGATGCTACATGTTAAGACGTACACGCCACAACAATTCTTTTCGAGATACAACGTGTAGTTTTGGAGATACAAGCTAATTTTGTACGATGCGTTATTTCTTCTCGTAAAGAGTTTCCAATGCGTACGTATATGTCTTTACTCTGCAAAACTGTATTTCCTTATGAAGTGGTATTCTTACATATCCTTTCGAGAGAAAACTGTCCTGTGCCTTCTCTTTTGAGGCTACACACTTAGACATACACGCAACATGAAAGCTTTTCGACTTACAACGTGTTGTTTAGGAAAAACAAGATAATTTCGCACGATGCGGGATTTCCTTAAAACGTGATTTTCTGAAAAATTTTGACGAAAGAAAATTCTCCTTTTGGTTCTCTTTAGATGCTACATGTTAAGACGTACACGCCACAACGATTCTTTTCGAGATACAACGTGTAGTTTTGGAGATACAAGCTAATTTTGTACTATGCGTTATTTCTTCTCGTAAAGAGTTTCCAATGCGTACGTATATGTCTTTACTCTGCAAAACTGTATTTCCTTATGAAGTGGTATTCTTACATATCCTTTCGAGAGAAAACTGTCCTGTGCCTTCTCTTTTGAGGCTACACACTTAGACATACACGCAACATGAAAGCTTTTCGACTTACAACGTGTTGTTTAGGAAAAACAAGATAATTTCGCACGATGCGGGATTTCCTTAAAACGTGATTTTCTGAAAAATTTTGACGAAAGAAAATTCTCCTTTTGGTTCTCTTTAGATGCTACATGTTAAGACGTACACGCCACAACAATTCTTTTCGAGATACAACGTGTAGTTTTGGAGATACAAGCTAATTTTGTACGATGCGTTATTTCTTCTCGTAAAGAGTTTCCAATGCGTACGTATATGTCTTTACTCTGCAAAACTGTATTTCCTTATGAAGTGGTATTCTTACATATCCTTTCGAGAGAAAACTGTCCTGTGCCTTCTCTTTTGAGGCTACACACTTAGACATACACGCAACATGAAAGCTTTTCGACTTACAACGTGTTGTTTAGGAAAAACAAGATAATTTCGCACGATGCGGGATTTCCTTAAAACGTGATTTTCTGAAAAATTTTGACGAAAGAAAATTCTCCTTTTGGTTCTCTTTAGATGCTACATGTTAAGACGTACACGCCACAACAATTCTTTTCGAGATACAACGTGTAGTTTTGGAGATACAAGCTAATTTTGTACTATGCGTTATTTCTTCTCGTAAAGAGTTTCCAATGCGTACGTATATGACTTTACTCTGCAAAACTGTATTTCCTTATGAAGTGGTATTCTTACATATCCTTTCGAGAGAAAACTGTCCTGTGCCTTCTCTTTTGAGGCTACACACTTAGACATACACGCAACATGAAAGCTTTTCGACTTACAACGTGTTGTTTAGGAAAAACAAGATAATTTCGCACAATGCGGGATTTCCTTAAAACGTGATTTTCTGAAAAATTTTGACGAAAGAAAATTCTCCTTTTGGTTCTCTTTAGATGCTACATGTTAAGACGTACACGCCACAACAATTCTTTTCGAGATACAACGTGTAGTTTTGGAGATACAAGCTAATTTTGTACGATGCGTTATTTCTTCTCGTAAAGAGTTTCCAATGCGTACGTATATGTCTTTACTCTGCAAAACTGTATTTCCTTATGAAGTGGTATTCTTACATATCCTTTCGAGAGAAAACTGTCCTGTGCCTTCTCTTTTGAGGCTACACACTTAGACATACACGCAACATGAAAGCTTTTCGACTTACAACGTGTTGTTTAGGAAAAACAAGATAATTTCGCACGATGCGGGATTTCCTTAAAACGTGATTTTCTGAAAAATTTTGACGAAAGAAAATTCTCCTTTTGGTTCTCTTTAGATGCTACATGTTAAGACGTACACGCCACAACAATTCTTTTCGAGATACAACGTGTAGTTTTGGAGATACAAGCTAATTTTGTACGATGCGTTATTTCTTCTCGTAAAGAGTTTCCAATGCGTACGTATATGTCTTTACTCTGCAAAACTGTATTTCCTTATGAAGTGGTATTCTTACATATCCTTTCGAGAGAAAACTGTCCTGTGCCTTCTCTTTTGAGGCTACACACTTAGACATACACGCAACATGAAAGCTTTTCGACTTACAACGTGTTGTTTAGGAAAAACAAGATAATTTCGCACGATGCGGGATTTCCTTAAAACGTGATTTTCTGAAAAATTTTGACGAAAGAAAATTCTCCTTTTGGTTCTCTTTAGATGCTACATGTTAAGACGTACACGCCACAACGATTCTTTTCGAGATACAACGTGTAGTTTTGGAGATACAAGCTAATTTTGTACTATGCGTTATTTCTTCTCGTAAAGAGTTTCCAATGCGTACGTATATGTCTTTACTCTGCAAAACTGTATTTCCTTATGAAGTGGTATTCTTACATATCCTTTCGAGAGAAAACTGTCCTGTGCCTTCTCTTTTGAGGCTACACACTTAGACATACACGCAACATGAAAGCTTTTCGACTTACAACGTGTTGTTTAGGAAAAACAAGATAATTTCGCACGATGCGGGATTTCCTTAAAACGTGATTTTCTGAAAAATTTTGACGAAAGAAAATTCTCCTTTTGGTTCTCTTTAGATGCTACATGTTAAGACGTACACGCCACAACAATTCTTTTCGAGATACAACGTGTAGTTTTGGAGATACAAGCTAATTTTGTACGATGCGTTATTTCTTCTCATAAAGAGTTTCCAATGCGTACGTATATGTCTTTACTCTGCAAAACTGTATTTCCTTATGAAGTGGTATTCTTACATATCCTTTCGAGAGAAAACTGTCCTGTGCCTTCTCTTTTGAGGCTACACACTTAGACATACACGCAACATGAAAGCTTTTCGACTTACAACGTGTTGTTTAGGAAAAACAAGATAATTTCGCACAATGCGGGATTTCCTTAAAACGTGATTTTCTGAAAAATTTTGACGAAAGAAAATTCTCCTTTTGGTTCTCTTTAGATGCTACATGTTAAGACGTACACGCCACAACAATTCTTTTCGAGATACAACGTGTAGTTTTGGAGATACAAGCTAATTTTGTACGATGCGTTATTTCTTCTCGTAAAGAGTTTCCAATGCGTACGTATATGTCTTTACTCTGCAAAACTGTATTTCCTTATGAAGTGGTATTCTTACATATCCTTTCGAGAGAAAACTGTCCTGTGCCTTCTCTTTTGAGGCTACACACTTAGACATACACGCAACATGAAAGCTTTTCGACTTACAACGTGTTGTTTAGGAAAAACAAGATAATTTCGCACGATGCGGGATTTCCTTAAAACGTGATTTTCTGAAAAATTTTGACGAAAGAAAATTCTCCTTTTGGTTCTCTTTAGATGCTACATGTTAAGACGTACACGCCACAACAATTCTTTTCGAGATACAACGTGTAGTTTTGGAGATACAAGCTAATTTTGTACGATGCGTTATTTCTTCTCGTAAAGAGTTTCCAATGCGTACGTATATGTCTTTACTCTGCAAAACTGTATTTCCTTATGAAGTGGTATTCTTACATATCCTTTCGAGAGAAAACTGTCCTGTGCCTTCTCTTTTGAGGCTACACACTTAGACATACACGCAACATGAAAGCTTTTCGACTTACAACGTGTTGTTTAGGAAAAACAAGATAATTTCGCACGATGCGGGATTTCCTTAAAACGTGATTTTCTGAAAAATTTTGACGAAAGAAAATTCTCCTTTTGGTTCTCTTTAGATGCTACATGTTAAGACGTACACGCCACAACAATTCTTTTCGAGATACAACGTGTAGTTTTGGAGATACAAGCTAATTTTGTACTATGCGTTATTTCTTCTCGTAAAGAGTTTCCAATGCGTACGTATATGACTTTACTCTGCAAAACTGTATTTCCTTATGAAGTGGTATTCTTACATATCCTTTCGAGAGAAAACTGTCCTGTGCCTTCTCTTTTGAGGCTACACACTTAGACATACACGCAACATGAAAGCTTTTCGACTTACAACGTGTTGTTTAGGAAAAACAAGATAATTTCGCACAATGCGGGATTTCCTTAAAACGTGATTTTCTGAAAAATTTTGACGAAAGAAAATTCTCCTTTTGGTTCTCTTTAGATGCTACATGTTAAGACGTACACGCCACAACAATTCTTTTCGAGATACAACGTGTAGTTTTGGAGATACAAGCTAATTTTGTACTATGCGTTATTTCTTCTCGTAAAGAGTTTCCAATGCGTACGTATATGTCTTTACTCTGCAAAACTGTATTTCCTTATGAAGTGGTATTCTTACATATCCTTTCGAGAGAAAACTGTCCTGTGCCTTCTCTTTTGAGGCTACACACTTAGACATACACGCAACATGAAAGCTTTTCGACTTACAACGTGTTGTTTAGGAAAAACAAGATAATTTCGCACGATGCGGGATTTCCTTAAAACGTGATTTTCTGAAAAATTTTGACGAAAGAAAATTCTCCTTTTGGTTCTCTTTAGATGCTACATGTTAAGACGTACACGCCACAACAATTCTTTTCGAGATACAACGTGTAGTTTTGGAGATACAAGCTAATTTTGTACGATGCGTTATTTCTTCTCGTAAAGAGTTTCCAATGCGTACGTATATGTCTTTACTCTGCAAAACTGTATTTCCTTATGAAGTGGTATTCTTACATATCCTTTCGAGAGAAAACTGTCCTGTGCCTTCTCTTTTGAGGCTACACACTTAGACATACACGCAACATGAAAGCTTTTCGACTTACAACGTGTTGTTTAGGAAAAACAAGATAATTTCGCACGATGCGGGATTTCCTTAAAACGTGATTTTCTGAAAAATTTTGACGAAAGAAAATTCTCCTTTTGGTTCTCTTTAGATGCTACATGTTAAGACGTACACGCCACAACAATTCTTTTCGAGATACAACGTGTAGTTTTGGAGATACAAGCTAATTTTGTACTATGCGTTATTTCTTCTCGTAAAGAGTTTCCAATGCGTACGTATATGACTTTACTCTGCAAAACTGTATTTCCTTATGAAGTGGTATTCTTACATATCCTTTCGAGAGAAAACTGTCCTGTGCCTTCTCTTTTGAGGCTACACACTTAGACATACACGCAACATGAAAGCTTTTCGACTTACAACGTGTTGTTTAGGAAAAACAAGATAATTTCGCACAATGCGGGATTTCCTTAAAACGTGATTTTCTGAAAAATTTTGACGAAAGAAAATTCTCCTTTTGGTTCTCTTTAGATGCTACATGTTAAGACGTACACGCCACAACAATTCTTTTCGAGATACAACGTGTAGTTTTGGAGATACAAGCTAATTTTGTACTATGCGTTATTTCTTCTCGTAAAGAGTTTCCAATGCGTACGTATATGTCTTTACTCTGCAAAACTGTATTTCCTTATGAAGTGGTATTCTTACATATCCTTTCGAGAGAAAACTGTCCTGTGCCTTCTCTTTTGAGGCTACACACGTAGACAAACACGCAACATGAAAGCTTTTCGACTTACAACGTGTTGTTTAGGAAAAACAAGATAATTTCGCACGATGCGGGATTTCCTTAAAACGTGATTTTCTGAAAAATTTTGACGAAAGAAAATTCTCCTTTTGGTTCTCTTTAGATGCTACATGTTAAGACGTACACGCCACAACAATTCTTTTCGAGATACAACGTGTAGTTTTGGAGATACAAGCTAATTTTGTACGATGCGTTATTTCTTCTCGTAAAGAGTTTCCAATGCGTACGTATATGTCTTTACTCTGCAAAACTGTATTTCCTTATGAAGTGGTATTCTTACATATCCTTTCGAGAGAAAACTGTCCTGTGCCTTCTCTTTTGAGGCTACACACTTAGACATACACGCAACATGAAAGCTTTTCGACTTACAACGTGTTGTTTAGGAAAAACAAGATAATTTCGCACGATGCGGGATTTCCTTAAAACGTGATTTTCTGAAAAATTTTGACGAAAGAAAATTCTCCTTTTGGTTCTCTTTAGATGCTACATGTTAAGACGTACACGCCACAACAATTCTTTTCGAGATACAACGTGTAGTTTTGGAGATACAAGCTAATTTTGTACTATGCGTTATTTCTTCTCGTAAAGAGTTTCCAATGCGTACGTATATGTCTTTACTCTGCAAAACTGTATTTCCTTATGAAGTGGTATTCTTACATATCCTTTCGAGAGAAAACTGTCCTGTGCCTTCTCTTTTGAGGCTACACACTTAGACATACACGCAACATGAAAGCTTTTCGACTTACAACGTGTTGTTTAGGAAAAACAAGATAATTTCGCACGATGCGGGATTTCCTTAAAACGTGATTTTCTGAAAAATTTTGACGAAAGAAAATTCTCCTTTTGGTTCTCTTTAGATGCTACATGTTAAGACGTACACGCCACAACAATTCTTTTCGAGATACAACGTGTAGTTTTGGAGATACAAGCTAATTTTGTACGATGCGTTATTTCTTCTCGTAAAGAGTTTCCAATGCGTACGTATATGTCTTTACTCTGCAAAACTGTATTTCCTTATGAAGTGGTATTCTTACATATCCTTTCGAGAGAAAACTGTCCTGTGCCTTCTCTTTTGAGGCTACACACTTAGACATACACGCAACATGAAAGCTTTTCGACTTACAACGTGTTGTTTAGGAAAAACAAGATAATTTCGCACGATGCGGGATTTCCTTAAAACGTGATTTTCTGAAAAATTTTGACGAAAGAAAATTCTCCTTTTGGTTCTCTTTAGATGCTACATGTTAAGACGTACACGCCACAACAATTCTTTTCGAGATACAACGTGTAGTTTTGGAGATACAAGCTAATTTTGTACGATGCGTTATTTCTTCTCGTAAAGAGTTTCCAATGCGTACGTATATGTCTTTACTCTGCAAAACTGTATTTCCTTATGAAGTGGTATTCTTACATATCCTTTCGAGAGAAAACTGTCCTGTGCCTTCTCTTTTGAGGCTACACACTTAGACATACACGCAACATGAAAGCTTTTCGACTTACAACGTGTTGTTTAGGAAAAACAAGATAATTTCGCACGATGCGGGATTTCCTTAAAACGTGATTTTCTGAAAAATTTTGACGAAAGAAAATTCTCCTTTTGGTTCTCTTTAGATGCTACATGTTAAGACGTACACGCCACAACGATTCTTTTCGAGATACAACGTGTAGTTTTGGAGATACAAGCTAATTTTGTACTATGCGTTATTTCTTCTCGTAAAGAGTTTCCAATGCGTACGTATATGTCTTTACTCTGCAAAACTGTATTTCCTTATGAAGTGGTATTCTTACATATCCTTTCGAGAGAAAACTGTCCTGTGCCTTCTCTTTTGAGGCTACACACTTAGACATACACGCAACATGAAAGCTTTTCGACTTACAACGTGTTGTTTAGGAAAAACAAGATAATTTCGCACGATGCGGGATTTCCTTAAAACGTGATTTTCTGAAAAATTTTGACGAAAGAAAATTCTCCTTTTGGTTCTCTTTAGATGCTACATGTTAAGACGTACACGCCACAACAATTCTTTTCGAGATACAACGTGTAGTTTTGGAGATACAAGCTAATTTTGTACGATGCGTTATTTCTTCTCATAAAGAGTTTCCAATGCGTACGTATATGTCTTTACTCTGCAAAACTGTATTTCCTTATGAAGTGGTATTCTTACATATCCTTTCGAGAGAAAACTGTCCTGTGCCTTCTCTTTTGAGGCTACACACTTAGACATACACGCAACATGAAAGCTTTTCGACTTACAACGTGTTGTTTAGGAAAAACAAGATAATTTCGCACAATGCGGGATTTCCTTAAAACGTGATTTTCTGAAAAATTTTGACGAAAGAAAATTCTCCTTTTGGTTCTCTTTAGATGCTACATGTTAAGACGTACACGCCACAACAATTCTTTTCGAGATACAACGTGTAGTTTTGGAGATACAAGCTAATTTTGTACGATGCGTTATTTCTTCTCGTAAAGAGTTTCCAATGCGTACGTATATGTCTTTACTCTGCAAAACTGTATTTCCTTATGAAGTGGTATTCTTACATATCCTTTCGAGAGAAAACTGTCCTGTGCCTTCTCTTTTGAGGCTACACACTTAGACATACACGCAACATGAAAGCTTTTCGACTTACAACGTGTTGTTTAGGAAAAACAAGATAATTTCGCACGATGCGGGATTTCCTTAAAACGTGATTTTCTGAAAAATTTTGACGAAAGAAAATTCTCCTTTTGGTTCTCTTTAGATGCTACATGTTAAGACGTACACGCCACAACAATTCTTTTCGAGATACAACGTGTAGTTTTGGAGATACAAGCTAATTTTGTACGATGCGTTATTTCTTCTCGTAAAGAGTTTCCAATGCGTACGTATATGTCTTTACTCTGCAAAACTGTATTTCCTTATGAAGTGGTATTCTTACATATCCTTTCGAGAGAAAACTGTCCTGTGCCTTCTCTTTTGAGGCTACACACTTAGACATACACGCAACATGAAAGCTTTTCGACTTACAACGTGTTGTTTAGGAAAAACAAGATAATTTCGCACGATGCGGGATTTCCTTAAAACGTGATTTTCTGAAAAATTTTGACGAAAGAAAATTCTCCTTTTGGTTCTCTTTAGATGCTACATGTTAAGACGTACACGCCACAACAATTCTTTTCGAGATACAACGTGTAGTTTTGGAGATACAAGCTAATTTTGTACTATGCGTTATTTCTTCTCGTAAAGAGTTTCCAATGCGTACGTATATGACTTTACTCTGCAAAACTGTATTTCCTTATGAAGTGGTATTCTTACATATCCTTTCGAGAGAAAACTGTCCTGTGCCTTCTCTTTTGAGGCTACACACTTAGACATACACGCAACATGAAAGCTTTTCGACTTACAACGTGTTGTTTAGGAAAAACAAGATAATTTCGCACAATGCGGGATTTCCTTAAAACGTGATTTTCTGAAAAATTTTGACGAAAGAAAATTCTCCTTTTGGTTCTCTTTAGATGCTACATGTTAAGACGTACACGCCACAACAATTCTTTTCGAGATACAACGTGTAGTTTTGGAGATACAAGCTAATTTTGTACTATGCGTTATTTCTTCTCGTAAAGAGTTTCCAATGCGTACGTATATGTCTTTACTCTGCAAAACTGTATTTCCTTATGAAGTGGTATTCTTACATATCCTTTCGAGAGAAAACTGTCCTGTGCCTTCTCTTTTGAGGCTACACACTTAGACATACACGCAACATGAAAGCTTTTCGACTTACAACGTGTTGTTTAGGAAAAACAAGATAATTTCGCACGATGCGGGATTTCCTTAAAACGTGATTTTCTGAAAAATTTTGACGAAAGAAAATTCTCCTTTTGGTTCTCTTTAGATGCTACATGTTAAGACGTACACGCCACAACAATTCTTTTCGAGATACAACGTGTAGTTTTGGAGATACAAGCTAATTTTGTACGATGCGTTATTTCTTCTCGTAAAGAGTTTCCAATGCGTACGTATATGTCTTTACTCTGCAAAACTGTATTTCCTTATGAAGTGGTATTCTTACATATCCTTTCGAGAGAAAACTGTCCTGTGCCTTCTCTTTTGAGGCTACACACTTAGACATACACGCAACATGAAAGCTTTTCGACTTACAACGTGTTGTTTAGGAAAAACAAGATAATTTCGCACGATGCGGGATTTCCTTAAAACGTGATTTTCTGAAAAATTTTGACGAAAGAAAATTCTCCTTTTGGTTCTCTTTAGATGCTACATGTTAAGACGTACACGCCACAACAATTCTTTTCGAGATACAACGTGTAGTTTTGGAGATACAAGCTAATTTTGTACTATGCGTTATTT
Organism: Apodemus sylvaticus; assembly: GCF_947179515.1. Lineage (NCBI taxonomy): Eukaryota > Metazoa > Chordata > Mammalia > Rodentia > Muridae > Apodemus > Apodemus sylvaticus. Next base: position 46,463 of record NW_026263224.1, read on the forward strand.
CTTCTCGTAAAGAGTTTCCAATGCGTACGTATATGACTTTACTCTGCAAAACTGTATTTCCTTATGAAGTGGTATTCTTACATATCCTTTCGAGAGAAAACTGTCCTGTGCCTTCTCTTTTGAGGCTACACACTTAGACATACACGCAACATGAAAGCTTTTCGACTTACAACGTGTTGTTTAGGAAAAACAAGATAATTTCGCACAATGCGGGATTTCCTTAAAACGTGATTTTCTGAAAAATTTTGACGAAAGAAAATTCTCCTTTTGGTTCTCTTTAGATGCTACATGTTAAGACGTACACGCCACAACAATTCTTTTCGAGATACAACGTGTAGTTTTGGAGATACAAGCTAATTTTGTACTATGCGTTATTTCTTCTCGTAAAGAGTTTCCAATGCGTACGTATATGTCTTTACTCTGCAAAACTGTATTTCCTTATGAAGTGGTATTCTTACATATCCTTTCGAGAGAAAACTGTCCTGTGCCTTCTCTTTTGAGGCTACACACGTAGACAAACACGCAACATGAAAGCTTTTCGACTTACAACGTGTTGTTTAGGAAAAACAAGATAATTTCGCACGATGCGGGATTTCCTTAAAACGTGATTTTCTGAAAAATTTTGACGAAAGAAAATTCTCCTTTTGGTTCTCTTTAGATGCTACATGTTAAGACGTACACGCCACAACAATTCTTTTCGAGATACAACGTGTAGTTTTGGAGATACAAGCTAATTTTGTACGATGCGTTATTTCTTCTCGTAAAGAGTTTCCAATGCGTACGTATATGTCTTTACTCTGCAAAACTGTATTTCCTTATGAAGTGGTATTCTTACATATCCTTTCGAGAGAAAACTGTCCTGTGCCTTCTCTTTTGAGGCTACACACTTAGACATACACGCAACATGAAAGCTTTTCGACTTACAACGTGTTGTTTAGGAAAAACAAGATAATTTCGCACGATGCGGGATTTCCTTAAAACGTGATTTTCTGAAAAATTTTGACGAAAGAAAATTCTCCTTTTGGTTCTCTTTAGATGCTACATGTTAAGACGTACACGCCACAACAATTCTTTTCGAGATACAACGTGTAGTTTTGGAGATACAAGCTAATTTTGTACTATGCGTTATTTCTTCTCGTAAAGAGTTTCCAATGCGTACGTATATGTCTTTACTCTGCAAAACTGTATTTCCTTATGAAGTGGTATTCTTACATATCCTTTCGAGAGAAAACTGTCCTGTGCCTTCTCTTTTGAGGCTACACACTTAGACATACACGCAACATGAAAGCTTTTCGACTTACAACGTGTTGTTTAGGAAAAACAAGATAATTTCGCACGATGCGGGATTTCCTTAAAACGTGATTTTCTGAAAAATTTTGACGAAAGAAAATTCTCCTTTTGGTTCTCTTTAGATGCTACATGTTAAGACGTACACGCCACAACAATTCTTTTCGAGATACAACGTGTAGTTTTGGAGATACAAGCTAATTTTGTACGATGCGTTATTTCTTCTCGTAAAGAGTTTCCAATGCGTACGTATATGTCTTTACTCTGCAAAACTGTATTTCCTTATGAAGTGGTATTCTTACATATCCTTTCGAGAGAAAACTGTCCTGTGCCTTCTCTTTTGAGGCTACACACTTAGACATACACGCAACATGAAAGCTTTTCGACTTACAACGTGTTGTTTAGGAAAAACAAGATAATTTCGCACGATGCGGGATTTCCTTAAAACGTGATTTTCTGAAAAATTTTGACGAAAGAAAATTCTCCTTTTGGTTCTCTTTAGATGCTACATGTTAAGACGTACACGCCACAACAATTCTTTTCGAGATACAACGTGTAGTTTTGGAGATACAAGCTAATTTTGTACGATGCGTTATTTCTTCTCGTAAAGAGTTTCCAATGCGTACGTATATGTCTTTACTCTGCAAAACTGTATTTCCTTATGAAGTGGTATTCTTACATATCCTTTCGAGAGAAAACTGTCCTGTGCCTTCTCTTTTGAGGCTACACACTTAGACATACACGCAACATGAAAGCTTTTCGACTTACAACGTGTTGTTTAGGAAAAACAAGATAATTTCGCACGATGCGGGATTTCCTTAAAACGTGATTTTCTGAAAAATTTTGACGAAAGAAAATTCTCCTTTTGGTTCTCTTTAGATGCTACATGTTAAGACGTACACGCCACAACGATTCTTTTCGAGATACAACGTGTAGTTTTGGAGATACAAGCTAATTTTGTACTATGCGTTATTTCTTCTCGTAAAGAGTTTCCAATGCGTACGTATATGTCTTTACTCTGCAAAACTGTATTTCCTTATGAAGTGGTATTCTTACATATCCTTTCGAGAGAAAACTGTCCTGTGCCTTCTCTTTTGAGGCTACACACTTAGACATACACGCAACATGAAAGCTTTTCGACTTACAACGTGTTGTTTAGGAAAAACAAGATAATTTCGCACGATGCGGGATTTCCTTAAAACGTGATTTTCTGAAAAATTTTGACGAAAGAAAATTCTCCTTTTGGTTCTCTTTAGATGCTACATGTTAAGACGTACACGCCACAACAATTCTTTTCGAGATACAACGTGTAGTTTTGGAGATACAAGCTAATTTTGTACGATGCGTTATTTCTTCTCATAAAGAGTTTCCAATGCGTACGTATATGTCTTTACTCTGCAAAACTGTATTTCCTTATGAAGTGGTATTCTTACATATCCTTTCGAGAGAAAACTGTCCTGTGCCTTCTCTTTTGAGGCTACACACTTAGACATACACGCAACATGAAAGCTTTTCGACTTACAACGTGTTGTTTAGGAAAAACAAGATAATTTCGCACAATGCGGGATTTCCTTAAAACGTGATTTTCTGAAAAATTTTGACGAAAGAAAATTCTCCTTTTGGTTCTCTTTAGATGCTACATGTTAAGACGTACACGCCACAACAATTCTTTTCGAGATACAACGTGTAGTTTTGGAGATACAAGCTAATTTTGTACGATGCGTTATTTCTTCTCGTAAAGAGTTTCCAATGCGTACGTATATGTCTTTACTCTGCAAAACTGTATTTCCTTATGAAGTGGTATTCTTACATATCCTTTCGAGAGAAAACTGTCCTGTGCCTTCTCTTTTGAGGCTACACACTTAGACATACACGCAACATGAAAGCTTTTCGACTTACAACGTGTTGTTTAGGAAAAACAAGATAATTTCGCACGATGCGGGATTTCCTTAAAACGTGATTTTCTGAAAAATTTTGACGAAAGAAAATTCTCCTTTTGGTTCTCTTTAGATGCTACATGTTAAGACGTACACGCCACAACAATTCTTTTCGAGATACAACGTGTAGTTTTGGAGATACAAGCTAATTTTGTACGATGCGTTATTTCTTCTCGTAAAGAGTTTCCAATGCGTACGTATATGTCTTTACTCTGCAAAACTGTATTTCCTTATGAAGTGGTATTCTTACATATCCTTTCGAGAGAAAACTGTCCTGTGCCTTCTCTTTTGAGGCTACACACTTAGACATACACGCAACATGAAAGCTTTTCGACTTACAACGTGTTGTTTAGGAAAAACAAGATAATTTCGCACGATGCGGGATTTCCTTAAAACGTGATTTTCTGAAAAATTTTGACGAAAGAAAATTCTCCTTTTGGTTCTCTTTAGATGCTACATGTTAAGACGTACACGCCACAACAATTCTTTTCGAGATACAACGTGTAGTTTTGGAGATACAAGCTAATTTTGTACTATGCGTTATTTCTTCTCGTAAAGAGTTTCCAATGCGTACGTATATGACTTTACTCTGCAAAACTGTATTTCCTTATGAAGTGGTATTCTTACATATCCTTTCGAGAGAAAACTGTCCTGTGCCTTCTCTTTTGAGGCTACACACTTAGACATACACGCAACATGAAAGCTTTTCGACTTACAACGTGTTGTTTAGGAAAAACAAGATAATTTCGCACAATGCGGGATTTCCTTAAAACGTGATTTTCTGAAAAATTTTGACGAAAGAAAATTCTCCTTTTGGTTCTCTTTAGATGCTACATGTTAAGACGTACACGCCACAACAATTCTTTTCGAGATACAACGTGTAGTTTTGGAGATACAAGCTAATTTTGTACGATGCGTTATTTCTTCTCGTAAAGAGTTTCCAATGCGTACGTATATGTCTTTACTCTGCAAAACTGTATTTCCTTATGAAGTGGTATTCTTACATATCCTTTCGAGAGAAAACTGTCCTGTGCCTTCTCTTTTGAGGCTACACACTTAGACATACACGCAACATGAAAGCTTTTCGACTTACAACGTGTTGTTTAGGAAAAACAAGATAATTTCGCACGATGCGGGATTTCCTTAAAACGTGATTTTCTGAAAAATTTTGACGAAAGAAAATTCTCCTTTTGGTTCTCTTTAGATGCTACATGTTAAGACGTACACGCCACAACAATTCTTTTCGAGATACAACGTGTAGTTTTGGAGATACAAGCTAATTTTGTACGATGCGTTATTTCTTCTCGTAAAGAGTTTCCAATGCGTACGTATATGTCTTTACTCTGCAAAACTGTATTTCCTTATGAAGTGGTATTCTTACATATCCTTTCGAGAGAAAACTGTCCTGTGCCTTCTCTTTTGAGGCTACACACTTAGACATACACGCAACATGAAAGCTTTTCGACTTACAACGTGTTGTTTAGGAAAAACAAGATAATTTCGCACGATGCGGGATTTCCTTAAAACGTGATTTTCTGAAAAATTTTGACGAAAGAAAATTCTCCTTTTGGTTCTCTTTAGATGCTACATGTTAAGACGTACACGCCACAACAATTCTTTTCGAGATACAACGTGTAGTTTTGGAGATACAAGCTAATTTTGTACTATGCGTTATTTCTTCTCGTAAAGAGTTTCCAATGCGTACGTATATGACTTTACTCTGCAAAACTGTATTTCCTTATGAAGTGGTATTCTTACATATCCTTTCGAGAGAAAACTGTCCTGTGCCTTCTCTTTTGAGGCTACACACTTAGACATACACGCAACATGAAAGCTTTTCGACTTACAACGTGTTGTTTAGGAAAAACAAGATAATTTCGCACAATGCGGGATTTCCTTAAAACGTGATTTTCTGAAAAATTTTGACGAAAGAAAATTCTCCTTTTGGTTCTCTTTAGATGCTACATGTTAAGACGTACACGCCACAACAATTCTTTTCGAGATACAACGTGTAGTTTTGGAGATACAAGCTAATTTTGTACGATGCGTTATTTCTTCTCGTAAAGAGTTTCCAATGCGTACGTATATGTCTTTACTCTGCAAAACTGTATTTCCTTATGAAGTGGTATTCTTACATATCCTTTCGAGAGAAAACTGTCCTGTGCCTTCTCTTTTGAGGCTACACACTTAGACATACACGCAACATGAAAGCTTTTCGACTTACAACGTGTTGTTTAGGAAAAACAAGATAATTTCGCACGATGCGGGATTTCCTTAAAACGTGATTTTCTGAAAAATTTTGACGAAAGAAAATTCTCCTTTTGGTTCTCTTTAGATGCTACATGTTAAGACGTACACGCCACAACAATTCTTTTCGAGATACAACGTGTAGTTTTGGAGATACAAGCTAATTTTGTACGATGCGTTATTTCTTCTCGTAAAGAGTTTCCAATGCGTACGTATATGTCTTTACTCTGCAAAACTGTATTTCCTTATGAAGTGGTATTCTTACATATCCTTTCGAGAGAAAACTGTCCTGTGCCTTCTCTTTTGAGGCTACACACTTAGACATACACGCAACATGAAAGCTTTTCGACTTACAACGTGTTGTTTAGGAAAAACAAGATAATTTCGCACGATGCGGGATTTCCTTAAAACGTGATTTTCTGAAAAATTTTGACGAAAGAAAATTCTCCTTTTGGTTCTCTTTAGATGCTACATGTTAAGACGTACACGCCACAACGATTCTTTTCGAGATACAACGTGTAGTTTTGGAGATACAAGCTAATTTTGTACTATGCGTTATTTCTTCTCGTAAAGAGTTTCCAATGCGTACGTATATGTCTTTACTCTGCAAAACTGTATTTCCTTATGAAGTGGTATTCTTACATATCCTTTCGAGAGAAAACTGTCCTGTGCCTTCTCTTTTGAGGCTACACACTTAGACATACACGCAACATGAAAGCTTTTCGACTTACAACGTGTTGTTTAGGAAAAACAAGATAATTTCGCACGATGCGGGATTTCCTTAAAACGTGATTTTCTGAAAAATTTTGACGAAAGAAAATTCTCCTTTTGGTTCTCTTTAGATGCTACATGTTAAGACGTACACGCCACAACAATTCTTTTCGAGATACAACGTGTAGTTTTGGAGATACAAGCTAATTTTGTACGATGCGTTATTTCTTCTCATAAAGAGTTTCCAATGCGTACGTATATGTCTTTACTCTGCAAAACTGTATTTCCTTATGAAGTGGTATTCTTACATATCCTTTCGAGAGAAAACTGTCCTGTGCCTTCTCTTTTGAGGCTACACACTTAGACATACACGCAACATGAAAGCTTTTCGACTTACAACGTGTTGTTTAGGAAAAACAAGATAATTTCGCACAATGCGGGATTTCCTTAAAACGTGATTTTCTGAAAAATTTTGACGAAAGAAAATTCTCCTTTTGGTTCTCTTTAGATGCTACATGTTAAGACGTACACGCCACAACAATTCTTTTCGAGATACAACGTGTAGTTTTGGAGATACAAGCTAATTTTGTACGATGCGTTATTTCTTCTCGTAAAGAGTTTCCAATGCGTACGTATATGTCTTTACTCTGCAAAACTGTATTTCCTTATGAAGTGGTATTCTTACATATCCTTTCGAGAGAAAACTGTCCTGTGCCTTCTCTTTTGAGGCTACACACTTAGACATACACGCAACATGAAAGCTTTTCGACTTACAACGTGTTGTTTAGGAAAAACAAGATAATTTCGCACGATGCGGGATTTCCTTAAAACGTGATTTTCTGAAAAATTTTGACGAAAGAAAATTCTCCTTTTGGTTCTCTTTAGATGCTACATGTTAAGACGTACACGCCACAACAATTCTTTTCGAGATACAACGTGTAGTTTTGGAGATACAAGCTAATTTTGTACGATGCGTTATTTCTTCTCGTAAAGAGTTTCCAATGCGTACGTATATGTCTTTACTCTGCAAAACTGTATTTCCTTATGAAGTGGTATTCTTACATATCCTTTCGAGAGAAAACTGTCCTGTGCCTTCTCTTTTGAGGCTACACACTTAGACATACACGCAACATGAAAGCTTTTCGACTTACAACGTGTTGTTTAGGAAAAACAAGATAATTTCGCACGATGCGGGATTTCCTTAAAACGTGATTTTCTGAAAAATTTTGACGAAAGAAAATTCTCCTTTTGGTTCTCTTTAGATGCTACATGTTAAGACGTACACGCCAACAACAATTCTTTTCGAGATACAACGTGTATTTTGGAGATACAAGCTAATTTTGTACTATGCGTTATTTCTTCTCGTAAAGAGTTTCCAATGCGTACGTATATGACTTTACTCTGCAAAACTGTATTTCCTTATGAAGTGGTATTCTTACATATCCTTTCGAGAGAAAACTGTCCTGTGCCTTCTCTTTTGAGGCTACACACTTAGACATACACGCAACATGAAAGCTTTTCGACTTACAACGTGTTGTTTAGGAAAAACAAGATAATTTCGCACAATGCGGGATTTCCTTAAAACGTGATTTTCTGAAAAATTTTGACGAAAGAAAATTCTCCTTTTGGTTCTCTTTAGATGCTACATGTTAAGACGTACACGCCACAACAATTCTTTTCGAGATACAACGTGTAGTTTTGGAGATACAAGCTAATTTTGTACTATGCGTTATTTCTTCTCGTAAAGAGTTTCCAATGCGTACGTATATGTCTTTACTCTGCAAAACTGTATTTCCTTATGAAGTGGTATTCTTACATATCCTTTCGAGAGAAAACTGTCCTGTGCCTTCTCTTTTGAGGCTACACACTTAGACATACACGCAACATGAAAGCTTTTCGACTTACAACGTGTTGTTTAGGAAAAACAAGATAATTTCGCACGATGCGGGATTTCCTTAAAACGTGATTTTCTGAAAAATTTGACGAAAGAAAATTCTCCTTTTGGTTCTCTTTAGATGCTACATGTTAAGACGTACACGCCACAACAATTCTTTTCGAGATACAACGTGTAGTTTTGGAGATACAAGCTAATTTTGTACGATGCGTTATTTCTTCTCGTAAAGAGTT
>NW_026263225.1:300000-428172 GCF_947179515.1 Apodemus sylvaticus
TAAGAGATTTTTGTGTTTCCTCTTTCATGAGCTCAGCCTGTTGACCAAAGTTCTCCTGCATTTCATTAAGAGATTTTTGTGTTTCGTCTTTCATGACCTCAGCCTGTTGACCAAAGTTCTCCTGTATTTCTTTAAGTGTTTTTTGCATTTCCTCCTTGTTGGCTTTTGTATTCTCCTGGAATTCTTTCAATGATTTTTGTGTTTCCCTTGCAAGGGCTTCTAACTTTTGATCCATTTTCTCCTGAATTTCTTTAAGTATGTCCTTCATGTGTTCCTGTACCAGCATCATGACCAGTGATTTTAAATCCAAATCTTGTTTTACTGGTGTGATGGGGTATCCAGGACATGTTGGTAGAGGAGAATTGGGTTCAGATGTTGCCATATTGCCTTGATTTCTGTTAGTGACGTTCCTGCGTTTGCCTTTTGCCATCTAGTTCTCACTGGTGTTAGTTTGTCTTGTCAGTGCTGGACTCACCAGTGCAAGCTGCCCCTTCCCCGTTGGCCTCTGGTGCACAGCTTACCTCCTGCACTGCTTGTAGACAGGGTGCTGCTGCCCAGGCTGTTCAGATCCCAAAGCAGGCACCCGAAGGCTCCTGCTGGGGCCCGCTGGATTCACTGGAGCACACTGACTTCTCCCAGCTGGCCGCCCGGAAACCCAGCTAGCCACTTGCAGGACTTGGAGATGTGGTGCTGCCGCCCAGGGTGATCTGGGCAGCAGAACTCCCAACCGTGTTGGTGCACACAAGGCTAGCCTAGCTGCTCAGGCCCTGAGTCTAGGCAAAAGCCTGGCAGGCCAATGTCGGTGCAAAGTTCCCCTCAGCTGTGGGTGTTAATTGGGTGTGTCAGGTGGCTAGGATGGTGGCGTGTGCGAGTTCCCTGAGAGTGCTGGGAGAGTCTGCTGGGCTAACAACCTCCTGGCTGGGTCAGCACACAGATGGCCCAACGAGCAGCCCAGGGCCTGGGGGTCAGTCCAGGGCCTGACCGTCTGAGACCCCTGCTATGTCCGCCTCGGGCTATGCCTGTTAGCTGGTTTGGTTTTGCCTGCTAGGTCTCTCTGGCTTCCCGTAGGCAAAATGGTGGTGGTGCGCAAACTGGCCCGGATAAACAACCTCCTGGCCGGGTCAGCACACAGATGGCCCACCGAGCAGCCCAGGGCCTGGGGGCAGTCCAGGGACTGACCGTCTGAGACCCCTGCTATGCCTGTTAGCCGGTTTGGTTTTGCCTGCTAGGTCTCCCTGGCTTCCCCCAGGCAAAATGGTGGTGGTGCGCGCGCAGGCCCTGGAGGAACAAAAACTCCTGGCCGGGTTTGCACCCCGGTGGACCCCCGATCAGCTCAGGGCCTGGGTGCAGGCCAACGCCCGTCGGGCTTAGACCCCCGCGATGTTGTTCTCGGGTTATATTTGCGTACCTCAGTCTGATTTCTCTGGCGACCGAGAACCAATATGGAGCCCTCGTAACTGACTGGCGGGAGGCAGAGTTCTGATGTGGCTTCCGTGTGGTGAAAGGCACCGTAAATCCGCCGCTGCTTGCAGCCTGGCTGGCCAGCGATGGCCAGTGGTCGTGGGCACCGGGTCTGCCTGGACCCTGTCCGCTTGGTTCTACTGCTGATGGCCCTTCCTCTGGACCAGCTACTGCTGCTGCTACTGCTGCTGCTGCTGCCGCTCCCAGGCCCAAGAATTTTCTTTCATCAAAATTTGTCAGAAACCACGTTTTAAGGAAATCTCGCATCGTGTGAAATTATCTTGTTTTTCATAAACAACACGTTGTAAATCGAAAAGCTTTGGTGTTGCGTGTATGTCTAAGCGTGTAGCCTCAAAAGAGAATGCACAGGAGAGTTTTCTCTCGAAAGAAAATGTAGGAATACCACGTTATAAGGAAATACAGTGTTGCAGAGTAAAGACAAATACGTACATATTGGAAACACTTTAAGAGAAGAAATAACGCATCGTACAAAATTAGCTTGTATCTCCTAAACAAAACTTTGTAACTCGAAAAGATTTGGTGTGGCTCATACCTCTACAAGTGTAGCCTCAAAAGAGAACCCACAGGAGGAAATTCTTTCGTTAAAATTTTTCAGAAAACCACGATTTATGGAAATCTCGCATCATGCGAAATTATCTTGTTTTTTCCTAAACAACACGTTGTAACTCGAAAAGCTTTGGTGTTGTGTGTTTGTCTAAGCGTGTAGCCTCGAAAGAGAACGCACTGGAGAGTTTTCCCTCGAAAGAATATGTAAGAATACCACGTTATAAGGAAATACAGTGTTGCAGAGTAAAGACAAATTCGTACGTATTGGAAACACTTTATGAGAAGAATTAACGCATCTTACAAAATTAGCTTGTATCTCCTAAACAAAACGTTGTAACTCGAAAGGATTTGTTGTGGCGTGTACATCTAAACATGTAGCCTCAAAAGAGAACCCACAGGAGAATTTTCTTTCGTCAAAATTTTTCAGAAAACCACGTTTTAAGGAAATCCCGCATCGTGCGAAATTATCTTGTTCTTCCTAAACAACACGTTGTAACTCGAAAAGCTTTGGTGTTGCGTGTATGTCTAAGCGTGTAGCCTCAAAAGAGAAGGCACAGGAGAGTATTCTCTCGAAAGAATATGTAAGAATACCACGTTATAAGGAAATACAGTGTTGCAGAGTAAAGACAGATACTAACTTATTGGAAACACTTTACGAGAAGGAATAATACATCGTAAAAAATTAGCTTGTATTTCCTAAACAACACGTTGTAACTCGAAGGATTTGGTGTGGCGTGTAAGTTGAAACGTGTAGCCTCAAAAGAGAACCCACAGGAGAATTTTCTTTCGTCAAAATTTGTCAGAAAACCACGTTTTAAGGAAATCTCGCATTGTGCGAAATTATCTTGTTTTTCCTAAACAACACGTTGTAAGTCGAAAAGCTTTGATGTTGCGTGTATGTCTAAACGTGTGGCCTCAAAGGAGAACGCACAGGACAGTTTTCTATTGAAAGAATATGTAAGAATACCACGTTATAAGGAAATACAATGTTGCAGAGTAAAGACAAATATGTATGTATTGGAAACACTTTATGAGAAGAATTAACGCATTGTAAAAAATTAGCTTGTATCTCCTAAACAATACGTTGTAACTCGAACAGATTAGGTGTGGCGTGTACGTCTAAACATGTAGCCTCAAAAGAGAACCCAAAGGAGAATTTTCTTTCGTCAAAATTTTTCAGAAAACCACGTGTTAAGGAAATCCCCATCGTGCGAAATCATCTTCTTTTTCCTAAACAACATGTTGTAACTTGAAAAGCTTTGGTGTTGCGTGTATGTGTAAGCATGGAGCCTCAAAAGAGAAGGCACAGGAGAGTTTTCTCTCGAAAGAATATGTAAGAATACCACGTTATAAGGAAATACAATTTTGCAGAGTAAAGACAAATAAGTACATATTGGAAACACTTTATGAGAAGGAAGAATGGATCGTAAAAAATTAGCTTGTATCTCCTAAACAACACGTTGTAACTCGAAAAGATTTGGTGTGACGTGTATGTCTAAACGTTTAGCCTCAAAAGAGAACCCACAGGAGAATTTTCTTTCATCAAAATTTGTCAGAAACCACGTTTAAAGGAAATCTCGCATCGTGCCAAATTATCTTGTTTTTCCTAAACAACACGTTGTAAATCGAAAAGCTTTGGTGTTGCGTGTATGTCTAGGCTTGTAGCCTCAAAAGAGAACGCACAGGAGAGTTTTCTCTTGAAAGAATATGTAGGAATACCATGTTATAAGGAAATACAGTGTTGCAGAGTAAAGACAACTACGTACATATTGGAAACACTTTAAGAGAAGAAATAACGCATCGTCCAAAATTAGCTTGTATCTCCTAAAGAACACTTTGTAACTCGAAAAGATTTAGTGTGGCTCGTACCTCTAGAAGTGTAGCCTCAAAAGAGAACCCACAGGAGAACTTTCTTTCATCAAAATTTTTCAGAAAACCACGTTTTATGGAAATCTCGCATCGTGCGAAATTATCTTGTTTTTCCTAAACAACACGTTGTAACTCGAAAAGCTTTGGCGTTGCGTGTATGTCTAAACGTGTAGCCTCAAAAGAGAACGCACAGGAGCGTTTTCCCTCGAAAGAATATGTAAGAATACCACGTTATATGGAAATACAATGTTGCAGAGTAAAGGCAAATAAGGACATATTGGAAACACTTAGGAGAAGAAATAACGCATCTTACAAAATTTGCTTGTATCTCCTAAACAACACGTTGTAACTCGAAAAGATTTGGTGTGGCTCGTACGTCTACACGTGTACCCTCAAAAGAGAAACCACAGGATAACTTTCTTTCGTCAAAATTTGTCAGAAAACCACGTTTTAAGGAAATCTCGCATCGTGCAAAATTATCTTGTTTTTCATAAACAACATGTTGTAACTCAAAAAGCTTTGGTTTTTCGTGTATGTCTAAGCCTGTAGCCTCTAAAGAGAACGCACAGGAGAGTTTTCTCTCGAAATAACATGTAAGAATACAACGTTATAAGAAAATACAGTGTTGCAGAGTAAAGACAAATACGTAATTATTGGAAACACTTTACGAGAAGAAATAACGCATCGTAGAAAATTAGCTTGTATCTCCTAAGCAACACGTGGTAACTCGAAAGGATTTTGTGTGGCGTGTATGTCTAAACGTGGAGCCTCAAAAGAGAACCCACAGGAGAATTTTCATTCGTCAAAATTTGTCAGAAAACCACGTTTTAAGGAAATCCCGCATCGTGCGAAATAATCTTGTTTTTCATAAACAACACGTTGTAACTCTAAAAGCATTGATGTTGCCTGTATGTCTAAGTGTGCAGCCTCAAAAGGGAACGCACAGGATACTTTTCTCTCGAAAGAATATGTAAGAATACCACGTTATAAGGAAATACAGTGTTGCAGAGTAAAGACAAATACGTATGTATTGGAAACACTTTATGAGAAGAATTAACGCATCGTACAAAATTAGCTTGTATCTCCAAAACAACACGTTGTAACTCGAAAAGATTTGGTGTGGCGTGTACATCTAAACATGTAGCCTCAAAAGAGAACCCACAGGAGAATTTTCTTTCGTCAAAATTTTTCAGAAAACCACGTTTTAAGGAAATCCCGCATCGTGCGAAATCATCTTCTTTTTCCTAAACAACATGTTGTAACTCGAAAAGCGTTGGTGTTGCGTGTATGTGTAAGCGTGGAGACTCAAAAGAGAAGGCACAGGAGAGTGTTCTCTTGAAAGAATATGTAAGAATACCACGTTAAAAGGAAATACAATTTTGCAGAGTAAAGACAAATAAGTACATATTGGAAACACTTTACGAGAAGAAATAATGCATCGTAAAAAATGAGCTTGTATCTCCTAAACAACACGTTGTAACTCGAAAAGATTTGGTGTGACATGTACGTCTAAAAGTGTAGCCTCAAACGAGAACCCACAGGAGAATTTTCTTTCATCAAAATTTGTCTGAAACCACGTTTTAAGGAAATAGCGCATCGTGCGAAATTATCTTGTTTTTCCTAAACAACACGTTGTAACTCGAAAAGCTTTGGTGTTGCGTGTATGTCTAAGCATGTAGCCTCAAAAGAGAATGCACAGGAGAGTTTTCTCTCGAAAGAATATGTAAGAATACCACGTTATAAGGAAATACAGTGTTGCAGAATAAAGACAACTACGTACATATTGGAAACACTTTAAGAGAAGAAATAACGCATTGTACAAAATTAGCTTGTATCTCCTAAACAACACATTGTAACTCGAAAATATTTGGTGTGGCTCGTACCTCTACACGTGTAGCCTCAAAAGAGAACCCAGAGGAGAACTTTCTTTCGTCAAAATTTGTCTGAAAACCACGTTTTATGGAAATCTCGCATCGTGCGAAATTATCTTCTTTTTCCTAAACAACACGTTGTAACTCGAAAAGCTTTGGCGTGCGTGTTCGTCTAAGCGTGTAGCCTCAAAAGAGCATGCACAGGAGAGTTTTCCCTCGAAAGAATATGTAAGAATACCACGTTATAAGAAAATACAGTGTTGCAGAGTAAAGATAAATAACGACATATTGGAAACAATTTAGGGAAGAAATAACGCATCGTACAAAATTTGCTTGTATCTCCTAAACAACACGTTATAACTCGAAAATATTTGGTGTGGCTCGTACACTTGTAGCCTCAAAAGAGAACCAACAGGAGAACTTTTTTTCGTCAAAATTTGTCAAAGAACCACGTTTTAAGGAAATCCCGCATCGTGCAAAATTATCTTGTTTTTCCTAAACAACACGTTGTAACTCGAAAAGCTTTGGTGTTGCGTGTATGTCTGAGCATGTTGCCTCTAAAGACAATGCACAGGAGAGTTTTCTCTCAAAAGAACATGTAATAATACAACGTTAAAAGGAAATACAGTGTTGCAGAGTAAAGACAAATACGTACGTATTGGAAACAGTTTACGAGAAGAAATAACGCATCATACAAAATTAGCTTGTATCTCCTAAACAACACGTGGTAACTCTAAAGGATTTGGTGTGGCGTGTACGTCTAAATGTGTAGCCCCAAAAGTGAACCGACAGGAGAATTTTCTTTCGTCAAAATTTGTCAGAAAACCACGTTTTAAGGAAATCCTGCATCGTGCGAAATTATCTTGTTTTTCCTAAACAACATGTTGTAACTCGAAAAGCTTTGGTGTTGCCTGTATGTCTAAGTGTGTAGCCTCAAAAGAGAACGCACAGGATAGTTTTCTCTCGAAATAATATGTAAGAATACCACGTTATAAGGAAATACAGTGTTGCAGAGCAGACAAATATGTACATATTGGAAACACTTTACGAGAAGAAGTAACGCATCGTAGAAAATTAGCTTGTATCTCCTAAACAAAACGTTGTAACTCGAAAAGATTTGGTGCGGCGTGTACGTCTAAACGTGTAGCCTCAAAAGAGAACCCACAGGAGAATTTTCTTTCGTCAAAATTTTTCAGAAAACCACGTTTTAAGGAAATCCCGCATCGTGCCAAATCATCTTCTTTTTTCTGAACAACATGTTGTAACTCGAAAAGCTTTGGAGTTGGGTGTATGTCTAATCTTGTAGCCTCAAAAGAGAATGCACAGGAGAGTTTTCTCTCGAAAGAATTTGTAAGAATACCATGTTATGAGAAAATACAGTGTTGCAGAATAAAGACAAATACGTACGTATTGGAAACACTTTAAGAGAGGAAATAACACATCGTACAAAATTATCTTGTATCTCCTAAACAACAATTGGAACTCGAAAAGATTTGTTGTGGCTCGTACTTCTACACGTGTAGCCTCAAAAGAGAACCCACAGGAAAACTTTCTTTTGTCAAAATTTTTCAGAAAACCACGTTTTATGGAAATCTCGCATCGTGCGAAATTATCTTGCTTTTCCTAAACAACACATTGTAACTCGAAAATCTTTGGCGTTGCGTGTATGTTTAAGCGTGTAGCCTCTAAAGAGTACGCACAGGAGAGTTTTCTCTCGAAAGAACATGTAAGAATACAACGTTATAAGGGAATACAGTGTTGCAGAGTAAAGACAAATACATACTTGATGGAAACACTTTACGAGAAGAAATAACGCATTGTAAAAAATTAGCTTGTATCTCCTAAACAACACGTGGTAACTCGAAAGGATTTGTTGTGGCGTGTACGTCTAAACGTGTAGCCTGAAAAGAGAACCCATAGGAGAATTTTCTTTCTTCAAAATTTTTCAGAAAATCACGTTTTAACGAAATCCCGCATCCTGCGAAATTATCTTGTTTTTCCTAAACAACAAGTTGTAACTCGAAAAGCTTTGGTGTTGCGTGTATGACTAAGTGTGTAGCCACAAAAGGGAATGCACAGGAGAGTTTTCTCTCGAAAGAATATGTAAGAATACCACGTTATAAGGAAATACAGTGTTGCAGAGTAAAGACAAATACGTACATATTGGAAACACTTTAAAAGAAGAAATATCGCATTATACAAAATTAGCTTGTGTCTCCTAAACAACTCGTTGTAACTCGAAAAGTTTTGGTGTGACGTGTACGTCTCAACGTGTAGCCTCAAAAGAGAACCCACAGGAGAATTTTCTTTCATCAAAATTTGTCAGAAACCACGTTTTAAGGAAATCTCGCATTGTGCGAAATTATCTAGTTTTTCCTAAACAACACGTTGTAACTCGAAAATCTTTGGTGTTGTGTGTATGTCTAAGCATGTAGCCTCAAAAGAGAACACACAGGAGAGTTTTCCCTCAAAAGAATATGTAAGAATATCACATTATAAGGAAATACAGAGTTGCAGAGTAAAGACAAATACGTATGTATTGGAAACACTTTACGAGAAGAACTAATGCATCATACAAAATTAGCTCGTATCTCCTAAACAACCGGTTGTAACTCGAAAGGATTTGGTGTGGCGTGTACAGCTAAACGTGTAGCCTCAAAAGAGAACCCACAGGAGAATTTTCTTTCGTCAAAATATGTGAGAAAACCACGTTTTAAGGAAATCCCTCATCGTGCAAAATTATCTTGTTTTTCCTAAACAACAAGTTGTAACTCGAAAAGCTTTGGTGTTGCGTGTATGTCTAAGCGTGTAGCCTCAAAAGAGAATGTAAAGGAGAGTTTTTTCTCGAAAGAATATTTAAGAATACCACGTTATAAGGAAATACATTGTTGCAGAGTAAAGACAAATACGTACATATTGGAAACTCTCTACGAGAAGAAATAACGCATCGTAAAAAATTAACTTGTTTCTCCTAAACAACACGTTGTAACTCGAAAAGATTTGGTGTGGCGTGTACGTCTAAACGTGTAGCCTCAAAAGAGAACCCACAGGACAATTTTCTTTCGTTAGATTTTTCAGAAAACCACGTTTTAAGGAAATCCAGCATCGTGCGAAATCATCTTCTTTTTCCTAAACAACATGTTGTAACTCAAAAAACTTTGGTCTTGCGTGTATGTCTAAGCGTGGAGCCTCAAAATCGAAGGCACAGGAGAGTTTTCTCTCGAAAGAATATGTAAGAATAGACGTTATAAAGAAATACAATTTTGCCGAGTAAAGGCAAATAAGTACATATTGGAAACACTTTAGGAGAAGAAATAACGCATCATACAAAATTAGCTTGTATCTCCTAAACAACACGTGGTAACTCGAAAAGGTTTGGTTTGGCGTGTACGTCTAAATGTGTAGCCGCAAAAGAGAACACAAAGGAGAATTTTCTTTCGTCAAAATTTGTCAGAAAACCACGTTTTAAGGAAATCCCCCATCGTGCGAAATTATCTTGTTTTTCCTAAACAACTTGTAACACGAAAAGCTTTGGTGTTGCATGTATGTCTCAGCGTGTAGCCTCAAAAGAGAATGCACAGGAGAGTTTTCTCTCGAAAGAACATGTAAGAATACAACGTTATAAGGAAATACAGTGTTGGAGAGTAAAGACAAATACGTACATATTGGAAACACTTTACGAGAAGAAATGACACATCATAAAATATAAGCTTGTATCTCCTAAACAACAAGTGGTAACTCGAAAAGATTTGGTTTGGCGTGTACGTCTAAAAGTGTAGCCTCAAAAGAGACCCCACAGGAGAATTTTCTTTCTTCAAAATTTGTCAGAAAACCACGATATAAGGAAATCCCTCATCATGCAAAATTATCTTGTTTTTCCTAAACAACACGTTGTAACTCGAAAAACTTTGGTGTTGTGTGTATGTCTAAGCGTGTAGCCTCAAAAGAGAATGTAAAGGAGAGTTTTTTCTAGAAAGAATATGTAAGAATACCACGTTATAAGGAAATAGAGTGTTGCAGAGTAAAGACAGATACGTACATATTGGAAACACTTTACGAGAAGAAATAACGCATCGTAAAAAATTAACTTGTATCTCCTAAACAACACGTTGTAACTCGAAAAAATTCAGTGTGGCGTGTACGTCTAAACGTATTGCCTCAAAAGGGAACCCACAGGACAATTTTCTTTCGTTAAAAATTTTCAGAAAACCACGTTTTAAGGAAATCCCGCATCGTGCGAAATCATCTTCTTTTTCCTAAACAACATGTTGTAACTCAAAAAGCTTTGGTGTTGCGTGTATGTCTAAGCGTGGAGCCTCAAAAGCAAAGGTACAGGAGAGTTTTCTCTCGAAAGAATATGTAAGAATACCACGTTATAAAGAAATACAATTTTGCAGAGTAAAGGCAAATAAGTACATATTGGAAACACTTTAGGAGAAGAAATAACGCATCATAACGCATCGTGCAAAATTAGCTTGTATCTCCTAAACAACACGTGGTAACTCGAAAAGATTTGGTTTGGCGTGTACGTCTAAACGTGTAGCCTCAAAAGAGAACACAAAGGAGAATTTTCTTTCGTCAAAATTTTCAGAAAACCACGTTTTAAGGAAATCCCGCATCGTGCGAAATTATCTTGTTATTCCTAAACAACACCTTGTAACTCGAAAAGCTTTGGTGTTGCGTGTATGTCTCAGCGTGTAGCCTCAAAAGAGAATGCACAGGAGAGTTTTCTCTCGAAAGATCATGTAAGAATACAACGTTATAAGGAAATATAGTGTTGCAGAGTAAAGACAAATACGTACTTATTGGAAACACTTTACAAGAAGAAATTACGCATCATACAATATTAGCTTGTATGTCCTAAACAAAAAGTGGAAACTCGAAAACATTTGGTTTGGCGTGTACGTCTAAAAGTGTAGCCTCAAAAGAGAACCCACTGGAGAATTTTCTTTCTTCAAAATTTGTCAGAAAACCACGTTTTAACGAAATCCCGCATCCTGCGAAATTATCTTGTTTTTCCTAAACAACAAGTTGTAACTCGAAAAGCTTTGGTGTTGCGTGTATGTCTAAGTGTGTAGCCTCAAAAGGGAATGCACAGGAGAGTTTTCTCTCGAAAGAATATGTAAGAATACCCCGTTATAAGGAAATACAGTGTTGCAGAGTAAAGACAAATACGTACATATTGGAAACACTTTACGAGAGGAATTAACGCATCGTACAAAATTAGCTTGAATCTCCTAAACAACACGTTGTTACTCGAAAAGATTTGGTGTGGCCTGTACGTCTAAACGTGTAGCCTCAAAAGAGATCCCACAGGAGAATTTTCTTTCATCAAAATTTGTCAGAAACCACGTTTTAAGGAAATCTCGCATTGTGCGAAATTATCTAGTTTTTCCTAAACAACACGTTGTAACTCGAAAAGCTCTGGTGTTGCGTGTATTGTCTAAGCGTGTAGCCTCAAAAGAGAAAGCACAGGAGAGTTTTCTCTCGAAAGAATATGTAAGAATGCCACGTTATAAGGAAATACAATGTTGCAGAATAAAGACAAACACATACGTATTGGAAACACTTTACGAGAAGAATTAACGCGTAGTACAAAATTAGCTTGTATCTCCTAAACAACAAGTTGTAACTCGAAAAGATTTGATGTGGCCTGTACGTCTAAACGTGTAGCCTCAAAGGAGAACCCACAGGAGAATTTTCTTTCATCAAAATTTTTCACAGAACCAAGTTTTAAGGAAATCCCGCATCGTGTGAAACCATCTTCTTTTTCCTAAACAACATATTGTTACTCGAAAAGTTTAGTGTTGCGTGTATGTCTAAGCGTGGAGCCTCAAAAGAGAAGGCACAGGATAGTTTTCTCTCGAGAGAATATGTAAGAATACCACGTTATTAGGAAATACAATTTTGCAGAGTAAAGACAAATAAGTACATATTGGAAACACTTTACGAGAAGAAATAATACATCATACAAAGTTACCTTGTATCTCCTAACAACACGTGGTAACTCGAAAAGATGTGGTTTGGCGTGTCCGTCTAAACGTGTAGCCTCAAAAGAGAACCAACAGGAGAATTTTCTTTCATCAAAATTAGATAACCACGTTTTAAGGAAATTCCGCATCGTGCAAAATTATCTTGTTTTTCCTAAACAACACGTTGTAACTCGAAAAGCTTTGGTGTTGCGTGTATATCTAAGCGTGTAGCCTCAAAAGAGAATGCACAGGAGAGTTTTCTCTCAAAGGAACATGTAAGACTACAACGTTATAAGGAAATACAGTGTTGCAGAGTAAAGACAAAAACATAAATATTGGAAACACTTTACGAGAAGAAATGACGCATCATAAAATATAAGCTTGTATCTCCTAAACAACAAGTGGTAACTCAAAAAGATTTGGTTTGGCGTGTACGTCTAAAAGTGTAGCCTCAAAAGAGACCCCACAGGAGAATTTTCTTTCTTCAAAATTTGTCAGAAAACCACGTTATAAGGAAATCCCGCATCCTGCGAAATTATCTTGTTTTTCCTAAACAACAAGTTGTAACTCGAAAAGCTTTGGTGTTTCATGTATGTTTAAGTGTGTAGCCTCTAAAGGGAATGCGCAGGAGAGTTTTCTATCGAACGAATATGTAAGAATACCACGTTATAAGGAAATACAGTGTTGCAGAGTAAAGACAAATACATACATATTGGAAACACTTTATGAGAAGAAATAACGCATCGTTCAAAATTAGCTTGTATCTCCTAAACAACACGTTGTAACTCGAAAAGATTTGGTGTGGCCCGTATGTCTACACGTGTAGCCTCAAAAGAGAACCCACAGGAGAATTTTCTTTCGTCAAAATTTGTCAGAAAACCACGTTTTAAGGAAATCCCGCATCGTGCAAAATTATCTTGTTTTTCCTAAACAACACGTTGTAACTCGAAAAGCTTTGGTGTTGCGAGTATGTCTAAGCGTGTAGCCTCTAAAGAGTACACACAGGAGTGTTTTCTCTCGAAAGAACATGTAAGAATACAACGTTATAAGGAATACAGTGTTGCAGAGTAAAGACAAAAACATACTTGTTGGAAACACTTTACGAGAAGAAATAACGCATTGTAAAAAATTAGCTTGTATCTCCTAAACAACACGTGGTAACTCGAAAGGACTTGGTGTGGCATGTACATCTAAATGTGTAGCCTCAAAAGAGAACCCATAGGAGAATTTTCTTTCATCAAAATTTGTCAGAAAACACGTTGTATGGAAATCTCGCTTCGTGCGAAATTTTCTAGTTTTTCCTAAACAACACATTGTAACTCGAAAAGCTTTGGTGTTGCGTGTATGTCTAAGCGTGTAGCCTCAATAGAGAACGCACAGGAGAGTTTTCTCTTGAACGAATATGTAAGAATACCACGTTATAAGGAAATACAGTGTTGCACAGAAAAGACAATTACATACCATTGGAAACACTTTAAGAGAAGAAATAATGCATCGTACAAAATTAGCTTGTATCTCCTAAACAACACGTTGTAACTCGAAAAGATTTGGTGTGGCTCGTACGTCTACACGTGTAGCCTCAAAAGAGAACCCACAGGATAACTTTCTTTCTTCAAAATTTTTCAGAAAACCACGTTTTAAGTAAATCCCGCATCGTGAAAATTATCTTGTTTTTCCTTAAAAACACGTTGTAACTCGAAAAGCTTTGTTGTTGCGTGTATGTCTAAGCGTGTAGCCTCTAAAGAGTATGCACAGGATAGTTTTCTCTAGAAAGAACATGTAAGAATACAACGTTATAAGGAAATACAGTGTTGCAGAGTAAAGACAAATACATACTTGTTGGAAACACTTTACAAGAAGAAATAATGCATCGTAAAAAATTAGCTTGTATCTCCTAAACAACACGTGGTAACTCGAAAGGACTTCATGTGGCGTGTACGTCTAAATGTGTAGCCTCAAAAGATAACCAATAGGAGAATTTTCTTTCTTCAAAATTTGTCAGAAAATCACGTTTTAACGAAATCCCGCATCCTGCGAAATTATCTTGTTTTTCCTAAACAACAAGTTGTAACTCGAAAAGCTTTGGTGTTGCGTGTATGTCTACGTGTGTAGCCACAAAAGCGAATGCACAGGAGAGTTTTCTCTCGAAAGAATATGTAAGAATACCACGTTGTAGGAAATACAGTGTTGCAGAGTAAAGACAAATACGTACATATTGGAAACACTTTAAGAGAAGAAATAACGCATCGTACAAAATTAGCTTGTATCTCGTAAACAACACATTGTAACTCTAAATGATTTCGTGTGGCGTGTACGTCTAAACGTGTAGCCTCAAAAGAGAACCCACAGGAGAATTTTCTTTGGTCAAATTTGTCAGAAAACCACGTATTAAGAAAATCCTGCATCGTGCGAAATTATCTTGTTTTTCCTAAACAACACGTTTTAACTCGAAAAGCTATGGTGTTGCGTGTATGTCTCAGCATGTAGCCTCAAAAGAGAACACACAGGAGAGTTTTCTCTCAAAAGAATATGTAAGAATACCACGTTATAAGGAAATACAGTGTTTCAGAGTAAAGACAAATAGGTACGTATTGGAAACCCTTAAACTTTACGAGATGAAATAAAGCATCGTACAAAATTAGCTCATATCTCCTAAACAACACGTTGTAACTCGAAAAGACTTTGTGTGGCGTGTACGTCTAAACGTGTAGCCTCAAGAGAGAACCCATAGGAGAATTTTCTTTCGTCAAATATTCAGAAAACCACGTTTATGAAATCCCGCATCGTGCGAAATTATCTTGTTTTTCCTAAACAAAACCTTGTAACTCGAAAAGCTTTGGTGTTGCATGTATGTTTAAGCGTGTAGACTCAAAAGAGAGCACACAGGAGAGTTTTCACTCGAAAGAATGTGTAAGAATACCACGTTATAAGAAAATACAGTGTTGCAGATTAAAGACAAATACTTACTTATTGGAAATACTTTATGAGAAGAAATAACATATCGTAAAAAATTAGCTTGTATCTCCTAAACAACACATTGAAACTCCAAAAGATTTGGTGTGGCGTGTACGTCTAAACGTGTAGCCTCAAAAGAGAACCCACAGGAGAATTTTCTTTGGTCAAAATTTGTCAGAAAACCACGTATTAAGGAAATCCCGCATCGTGTGAAATTATCTTGTTTTTCCTAAACAACGCGTTGTAACTCGAAAAGCTTTGGTGTTGGGTGTATGTCTAAGCGTGTAGCCTCAAAAGAGAACACACAGGAGAGTTTTCTCTCGAAAGAATATGTAAGAATACCACATTATAAGGAAGTACACTGTTGCAGAATAATGACAAATACTTTCGTATTGGAAACCCTTAAACTTTACGAGATGAAATAAAGCATCGTACAAAATTAGCTTGTATCTCCTAAACAACACGTTGTAACTCGAAAAGATTTGGTGTGGAATGTACATCTAAACGTGTAGCCTCAAAGAGAACCACAGGACAAATTTCTTTCGTCAAAATTTGTCAGAAAACCATGTTTTAAGGAAATCCCGCATCGTGAGAAATTATCTTGTTCTTCCTAAAAAACACGTTGTAACTCGAAAAGCTTTGGTGTTGCGTGTATGTCTAAGCATGTAGCCTCAAAAGAGAACGCACAGGAGAGTTTTCACTCGAAAGAATATGTAAGAATACCACGTTATAAGGAAACACAGTGTTGCAGAGTAAAGACAAATACTTACTTATTGGAAACACTTTACGAGAAGAAATAACGCATCGTAAAAAAATTAGCTTGTATCTCCTAAACAACAGGTTGTAACTCGAAAAGATTTGGTGTGGCGTGTACGGCTAAACGTGTAGCCTCAAAAGAGAACGCACAGGAGAATTTTCTTTGGTCAAAATTTGTCAGAAAACCACGTACTAAGGAAACCCCGCATCGTGCGAAATTATCTTGTTTTTCCTAAACAACACATTGTAACTCGAAAAGCTTTGGTGTTGCGTGTATGTCTAAGCATGTAGCCTCAAGAGAGAACGCACAGGAGAGTTTTCTCTCGAAAGAATAGTTAAGAATACCACTTTATAAGGAAGTACAGTGTTGCTGAGTAAAGACGAAAGCGTACATATTGGAAACACTTAAACTTTACGAGATGTATTAAAGCATCGTACAAAATTAGCTTGTATCTCCTAAACAACACGTTTTTACTGGAAAAGATTTGGTGTGGCTTGTACGTCTAAACGTGTAGCCCCAAAAGAGAACCCACAGGACAATTTTCTTTCGTCAAAATTTGTCAGCAAACCTCGTTTTAAGGAAATCCCGCATCGTGAGAAATTATCTTGTTCTTCCTAAACAACACGTTGTAACTCGAAAAGTTTTGGTGTTGCATGTATGTCTAAGCGTGTAGCCTCAAAAGAGAACGCACAGGAGAGTTTTCTCTCGAAGGAATATGTAAGAATACCACGTTATTAGGAAAACAGTGTTGCAGAGTAAAGGCAAATACGTACGTATTGGAAACACTTAAACTTTACGAGAAGAAATAATGCATCTTAAAAAATTAGCTTGTATCTCCTAAACAACACGTTGTAACTCGAAAAGATTTGGTGTGGCGTGTACGTCTAAACGTGTAGCCTCAAAAGAGAAACCTCGGGAGTATTTTCTTTCGTCAAAATTTGTCAGAAAACCACGTTTTAAGGAAATCCCGCATCGTGCTAAATTATCTTGTTTTTCCTAAACAACACATTGTAACTCGAAAAGCTGTGCTGTTGCCTGTATGTCTAAGCGTGTAGCCTCAAAAGAGAATGCACAGGAGAGTTTTCTCTCGAAAGAATATGTAAGAATACCACGTTATAAGGAAATACAGTGTTGCAGTGTAAAGACAAAAACGTATGTATTGGAAACACTTAAACTTTATGAGAAGAAATAACGCATCGTAAAAAAAAATTAGCTTGTATCTCCTAAACAGCACGGTGTAACTCAAAAAGATTTGGTGTGGTGTGTACGTCTAAAGGTGTAGCCTCAAAAGAGAACCCACAGGAGTATTTTCTTTCATCAAAATTTGTCAGAACACCACGTTTTAAGGAAATCCCGCATCGTGGGAAATTATCTTGTTCTTCCTAAGCAACATGTTGTAACTCGAAAGGCTTTGCTGTTGCGTGTATGTCTAAGCGTGTAGCCTCCAAAGAGAACGCACAGGAGAGTTTTCTCTCGAAAGAATATGAAAGGATACCACGTTATAAGGAAATACAGTGTTACAGAGTAAAGACAAATACGTATGTATTGGAAACCCTTAAACTTTACGAGATGAATTAAAGCATCGTACAAAATTAGCTTGTATCTCCTAAACAACACGTTGTAACTCGAAAAGATTTGGTGTGGCATGTACGTCTAAACGTGTAGCCTCAAAAAAGAACCCACAGGACAATTTTCTTTCGTCAAAATTTTTCAGAAAACCACGTTTTAAGGAAATCGCGCATCGTGAGAAATTATCTTGTTCTTCCTAAACAACACGTTTTAACTCGAAAAGCTTTGGTGTTGGGTGTATGTCTAAGCATGTAGCCCCAAAAGAGAACGCATAGGAGAGTTTTCTCTCGAAAGAATATATAAGAATACCACGTTATAAGGAAATACAGTGTGGCAGAGTAAAGACAAATACATACATACTGGAAACACTTTATGAGAGAAATAACGCATCTTGCAAAATTTGCTTGTATGTCCTAAACAACATGTTGTAACTCGAAAAGATTTGGTGTGGCGTGTACGTCTAAACGTGTATCCTCAAAAGAGAACCCACAGGAGAGTTTTCTTTCGTCAAAATTTGTCAGAAAACCACGTTTTAAGGAAATCCCGCATCGTGCGAAATTATCTTGTTTTTCCTAAACAACACGTTGTAACTCGAAAATCTTTGGTGTTGCATGTATATCTAAGTGTGTAGCCTCTAAAAGGAATGCAAGGAGAGTTTTCCCTCGAAAGAATATGTAAGAATACCACGTTATAAGGAAATACAGTGTTGAAGAGTAAAGACAAATACGTACATATTGTAAAACTTTAAGGGAAGAAATAAAAAATCATACAAAATTAGCTTGTATCTCCTAAACAACACGTTGTAACTCGAAAATATTTGGTGTGACGTGTACGTCTAAATGTGTAGCCTCAAAAGAGAACCGACAGGAGAATTTTTTATCGTCAAAATATGTAAGAAAACCACGTTTTAAGGAAATCCCTTATCGTGCAAAATTATCTTGTTTTTCCTAAACAATGCGTTGTAACTCAAAAAGCTTTGGAGTTGCGTGTATGTCTAAGCGTGTAGACACAAAAGAGAGCACACAGGAGAGTTTTCTCTAAAAAGAATATGTAAGAATACCACCTTATAAGGAAATACAGTGTTGCAGAGTAAAGACAAATACGTACTTATTGGAAACACTTTATGAGAAGAAATAACGCATCGTAAAAAATTAGCTTGTATCTCCTAAACAACACGTTGTAACTCGAAAAGATTTGGTGTGACCTGTACGTCTAAACGTGTAGCCTCAAAAGAGAACACACAGGAGAATTTTCTTTGGTCAACATTTGTCAGAAAACCACGTATTAAGGAAATCCCGCATCGTGCGAAATTATCTTGTTTTTCCTAAACAACGCGTTGTAACTCGAAAAACTTTGGTGTTGCGTGTATGTCTAAGCGTGTAGCCTCAAAAGAGAACACACAGGAGAGTTTTCTCTCGAAAGAATATGTAAGAATACCACATTATAAGGAAGTACACTGTTGCAGAATAATGACAAATACTTTCGTATTGGAAACCCTTAAACTTTACGAGATGAAATAAAGCATCGTACAAAATTAGCTTGTATCTCCTAAACAACACGTTGTAACTCGAAAAGATTTGGTGTGGCGTGTACATCTAAACGTGTAGCCTCAAAGAGAACCACAGGACAAATTTCTTTCGTCAAAATTTGTCAGAAAACCACGTTTTAAGGAAATCCCGCATCGTGAGAAATTATCTTGTTCTTCCTAAAAAACACGTTGTAACTCGAAAAGCTTTGGTGTTGCGTGTATGTCTAAGCATGTAGCCTCAAAATAGAACGCACAGGAGAGTTTTCTCTCGAAAGAATATGTAAGAATACCACGTTATAAGGAAACACAGTGTTGCAGAGTAAAGACGAATACGTACTTATTGGAAACACTTTACGAGAAGAAATAACGCATCGTAAAAAAATTAGCTTGTATCTCCTAAACAACAGGTTGTAACTCGAAAAGATTTGGTGTGGCGTGTACGGCTAAACGTGTAGCCTCAAAAGGGAACCCACAGGAGTATTTTCTTTCGTCAAAATTTGTCAGAAAACCACGTTTTAAGGAAATCCCGCATCGTGCTAAATTATCTTGTTTTTCCTAAACAACACATTGTAACTCGAAAAGCTGTGGTGTTGCCTGTATGTCTAAGCGTGTAGCCTCAAAAGAGAACGCACAGGAGAGTTTTCTCTCGAAAGAGTATGTAAGAATACCACGTTATAAGGAAAAACAGAGTTGCAGTGTAAAGACAAAAACGTATGTATTGGAAACACTTAAACTTTACGGGAAGAAATAATGCATCGTAAAAAAAATTAGCTTGTATCTCCTAAACAGCACCGTGTAACTCAAAAAGATTTGGTGTGGTTTGTATGTCTAAAGGTGTAGCCTCAAAAGAGAACCCACAGGAGAATTTTCTTTCATCAAAATTTGTCAGAACACCACGTTTTAAGGAAATCCCGCATCGTGGCAAATTATCTTGTTCTTCCTAAACAACATGTTGTAACTCGAAAAGTTTTGGTGTTACATGTATGTCTAAGCGTGTAGCCTCAAAAGAGAAAGCACAGGAGAGTTTTCTC
This sequence comes from Apodemus sylvaticus, assembly GCF_947179515.1. NCBI lineage: Eukaryota > Metazoa > Chordata > Mammalia > Rodentia > Muridae > Apodemus > Apodemus sylvaticus. The sequence continues at coordinate 319,581 of NW_026263225.1, forward strand.
TCGAAGAAATATGTAAGAATACCACGTTATTAGGAAAACAGTGTTGCAGAGTAAAGGCAAATACGTACGTATTGGAAACACTTAAACTTTACGAGAAGAAATAACGCATCTTAAAAAATTAGCTTGTATGTCCTAAACAACACGTTGTAACTCGAAAAGATTTGGTGTGGCGTGTACGTCTAAACGTGTAGCCTCAAAAGAGAAACCTCGGGAGTATTTTCTTTCGTCAAAATTTGTCAGAAAACCACGTTTTAAGGAAATCCCGCATCGTGCTAAATTATCTTGTTTTTCCTAAACAACACATTGTAACTCGAAAAGCTGTGGTGTTGCCTGTATGTCTAAGCGTGTAGCCTCAAAAGAGAATGCACAGGAGAGTTTTCTCTCGAAAGAATATGTAAGAATACCACGTTATAAGGAAATACAGAGTTGCAGTGTAAAGACAAAAACGTATGTATTGGAAACACTTAAACTTTATGAGAAGAAATAACGCATCGTAAAAAAAATTAGCTTGTATCTCCTAAACAGCACGGTGTAACTCAAAAAGTTTTGGTGTGGTGTGTACGTCTAAAGGTGTAGCCTCAAAAGAGAACCCACAGGAGTATTTTCTTTCATCAAAATTTGTCAGAACACCACGTTTTAAGGAAATCCCGCATCGTGGGAAATTATCTTGTTCTTCCTAAGCAACATGTTGTAACTCGAAAGGCTTTGCTGTTGCGTGTATGTCTAAGCGTGTAGCCTCAAAAGAGAACGCACAGGAGAGTTTTCTCTCGAAAGAATATGAAAGGATACCACGTTATAAGGAAATACAGTGTTACAGACTAAAGACAAACACGTATGTATTGGAAACCCTTAAACTTTATGAGATGAATTAAAGCATCGTACAAAATTAGCTTGTATCTCCCAAACAACACGTTGTAACTCGAAAAGATTTGGTGTGGCATGTACGTCTAAACGTGTAGCCTCAAAAGAGAACCCACAGGACAATTTTCTTTCGTCAAAATTTTTCAGAAAACCACGTTTTAAGGAAATCGCGCATCGTGAGAAATTATCTTGTTCTTCCTAAACAACACGTTTTAAATCGAAAAGCTTTGGTGTTGGGTGTATGTCTAAGCATGTAGCCCCAAAAGAGAACGCATAGGAGAGTTTTCTCTCGAAAGAATATATAAGAATACCACGTTATAAGGAAATACAGTGTGGCAGAGTAAAGACAAATACGTACATACTGGAAACACTTTATGAGAGAAATAACGCATCTTGCAAAATTTGCTTGTATGTCCTAAACAACATGTTGTAACTCGAAAAGATTTGGTGTGGCGTGTACGTCTAAACGTGTATCCTCAAAAGAGAACCCACAGGAGAGTTTTCTTTCGTCAAAATTTGTCAGAAAACCACGTTTTAAGGAAATCAAGCATCGTGGGAAATTATCTTGTTTTTCCTAAACAACACGTTGTAACTCGAAATGCTTTGGTGTTGCATGTATGTCTAAGTGTGTAGCCTCTAAGAGGAATGCAAGGAGAGTTTTCTCTCGAAAGAATATGTAAGAATACCACGTTATAAGGAAATACAGTGTTGAAGAGTAAAGACAAATACGTACATATTGTAAAACTTTAAGAGAAGAAATAAAAAATCATACAAAATTAGCTTGTATCTCCTAAACAACACGTTGTAACTCGAAAATATTTGATGTGACGTGTACGTCTAAATGTGTAGCCTCAAAAGAGAACCGACAGGAGAATTTTTTATAGTCAAAATATGTAAGAAAACCACTTTTTAAGGAAACCCCTTATCGTGAAAAATTATCTTGTTTTTCCTAAACAATGCGTTGTAACTCGAAAAGCTTTGGAGTTGCGTGTATGTCTAAGCGTGTAGACTCAAATAGAGCACACAGGAGAGTTTTCTCTAAAAAGAATATGTAAGAATACCACCTTATAAGGAAATACAGTGTTGCAGAGTAAAGACAAATACGTACTTATTGGAAACACTTTATGAGAAGAAATAACGCATCGTAAAAAATTAGCTTGTATCTCCTAAACAACACGTTGTAACTCGAAAAGATTTGGTGTGACCTGTATGTCTAAACGTGTAGCCTCAAAAGAGAACACACAGGAGAATTTTCTTTGGTCAAAATTTGTCAGAAAACCACGTATTAAGGAAATCCCGCATCGTGCGAAATTATCTTGTTTTTCCTAAACAACGCGTTGTAACTCGAAAAGCTTTGGGGTTGGGTGTATGTCTAAGCGTGTAGCCTCAAAAGAGAACACACAGGAGAGTTTTCTCTCGAAAGAATATGTAAGAATACCACATTATAAGGAAGTACACTGTTGCAGAATAATGACAAATACTTTCGTATTGGAAACCCTTAAACTTTACGAGATGAAATAAAGCATCGTACAAAATTAGCTTGTATCTCCTAAACAACACGTTGTAACTCGAAAAGATTTGGTGTGGCATGTACATCTAAACGTGTAGCCTCAAAGAGAACCACAGGACAAATTTCTTTCGTCAAAATTTGTCAGAAAACCACGTTTTAAGGAAATACCGCATCGTGAGAAATTATCTTGTTCTTCCTAAAAAACACGTTGTAACTCGAAAAGCTTTGGTGTTGCGTGTATGTCTAAGCATGTAGCCTCAAAAGAGAACGCACAGGAGAGTTTTCTCTCGAAAGAATATGTAAGAATACCACGTTATAAGGAAACACAGTGTTGCAGAGTAAAGACAAATATGTACTTATTGGAAACACCTTATGAGAAGAAATAACGCATCGTAAAAAAATTAGCTTGTATCTCCTAAACAACAGGTTGTAACTCGAAAAGATTTGGTGTGGCGTGTACGGCTAAACGTGTAGCCTCAAAAGAGAACGCACAGGAGAATTTTCTTTGGTCAAAATTTGTCAGAAAACCACGTACTAAGGAAACCCCGCATCGTGCGAAATTATCTTGTTTTTCCTAAACAACACATTGTAACTCGAAAAGCTTTGGTGTTGCGTGTATGTCTAAGCATGTAGCCTCAAGAGAGAACGCACAGGAGAGTTTTCTCTCGAAAGAATAGTTAAGAATACCACTTTATAAGGAAGTAAAGTGTTGCTGAGTAAAGACGAAAGCGTACATATTGGAAACACTTAAACTTTACGAGATGTATTAAAGCATCGTACAAAATTAGCTTGTATCTCCTAAACAACACGTTTTTACTGGAAAAGATTTGGTGTGGCTTGTACGTCTAAACGTGTAGCCCCAAAAGAGAACCCACAGGACAATTTTCTTTCGTCAACATTTGTCAGCAAACCTCGTTTTAAGGAAATCCCGCATCGTGAGAAATTATCTTGTTCTTCCTAAACAACACGTTGTAACTCGAAAAGTTTTGGTGTTGCATGTATGTCTAAGCGTGTAGCCTCAAAAGAGAACGCACAGGAGAGTTTTCTCTCGAAGGAATATGTAAGAATACCACGTTATTAGGAAAACAGTGTTGCAGAGTAAAGGCAAATACGTACGTATTGGAAACACTTAAACTTTACGAGAAGAAATAACGCATCTTAAAAAATTAGCTAGTATCTCCTAAACAACACGTTGTAACTCGAAAAGATTTGGTGTGGCATGTACGTCTAAACGTGTAGCCTCAAAAGAGAAACCTCGGGAGTATTTTCTTTCGTCAAAATTTGTCAGAAAACCACGTTTTAAGGAAATCCCGCATCGTGCTAAATTATCTTGTTTTTCCTAAACAACACATTGTAACTCGAAAAGCTGTGGTGTTGCCTGTATGTCTAAGCGTGTAGCCTCAAAAGAAAATGCACAGGAGAGTTTTCTCTCGAAAGAATATGTAAGAATACCACGTTATAAGGAAATACAGAGTTGCAGTGTAAAGACAAAAACGTATGTATTGGAAACACTTAAACTTTATGAGAAGAAATAACGCATCGTAAAAAAAAATTAGCTTGTATCTCCTAAACAGCACGGTGTAACTCAAAAAGATTTGGTGTGGTGTGTACGTCTAAAGGTGTAGCCTCAAAAGAGAACCCACAGGAGTATTTTCTTTCATCAAAATTTGTCAGAACACCACGTTTTAAGGAAATCCCGCATCGTGGGAAATTATCTTGTTCTTCCTAAGCAACATGTTGTAACTCGAAAGGCTTTGCTGTTGTGTGTATGTCTAAGCGTGTAGCCTCAAAAGAGAACGCACAGGAGAGTTTTCTCTCGAAAGAATATGAAAGGATACCACGTTATAAGGAAATACAGTGTTACAGAGTAAAGACAAACACGTATGTATTGGAAACCCTTAAACTTTACGAGATGAATTAAAGCATCGTACAAAATTAGCTTGTATCTCCTAAACAACACGTTGTAACTCGAAAAGATTTGGTGTGGCATGTACGTCTAAACGTGTAGCCTCAAAAGAGAACCCACAGGACAATTTTCTTTCGTCAAAATTTTTCAGAAAACCACGTTTTAAGGAAATCGCGCATCGTGAGAAATTATCTTGTTCTTCCTAAACAACACGTTTTAAATCGAAAAGCTTTGGTGTTGGGTGTATGTCTAAGCATGTAGCCCCAAAAGAGAACGCATAGGAGAGTTTTCTCTCGAAAGAATATATAAGAATACCACGTTATAAGGAAATACAGTGTGGCAGAGTAAAGACAAATACATACATACTGGAAACACTTTATGAGAGAAATAACGCATCTTGCAAAATTTGCTTGTATGTCCTAAACAACATGTTTTAACTCGAAAAGATTTGGTGTGGCGTGTACGTCTAAACATGTATCCTCAAAAGAGAACCCACAGGAGAGTTTTCTTTCGTCAAAATTTGTCAGAAAACCACGTTTTAAGGAAATCCCGCATCGTGCGAAATTATCTTGTTTTTCCTAAACAACACGTTGTAACTCGAAAAGCTTTGGTGTTGCATGTATGTCTAAGTGTGTAGCCTCTAAAAGGAATGCAAGGAGAGTTTTCTCTCGAAAGAATATGTAAGAATACCACGTTATAAGGAAATACAGTGTTGAAGAGTAAAGACAAATACGTACATATTGTAAAACTTTAAGAGAAGAAATAAAAAATCATACAAATTTAGCTTGTATCTCCTAAACAACACGTTGTAACTCGAAAATATTTGGTGTGACGTGTACGTCTAAATGTGTAGCCTCAAAAGAGAACCGACAGGAGAATTTTTTATCCTCAAAATATGTAAGAAAACCACGTTTTAAGGAAATCCCTTATCGTGCAAAATTATCTTGTTTTTCCTAAACAATGCGTTGTAACTCGAAAAGCTTTGGAGTTGCGTGTATGTCTAAGCGTGTAGACACAAAAGAGAGCACACAGGAGAGTTTTCTCTAAAAAGAATATGTAAGAATACCACCTTATAAGGAAATACAGTGTTGCAGAGTAAAGACAAATACGTACTTATTGGAAACACTTTATGAGAAGAAATAACGCATCGTAAAAAATTAGCTTGTATCTCCTAAACAACACGTTGTAACTCGAAAAGATTTGGTGTGACCTGTACGTCTAAACGTGTAGCCTCAAAAGAGAACACACAGGAGAATTTTCTTTGGTCAAAATTTGTCAGAAAACCACGTATTAAGGAAATCCCGCATCGTGCGAAATTATCTTGTTTTTCCTAAACAACGCGTTGTAACTCGAAAAGCTTTGGTGTTGCGTGTATGTCTAAGCGTGTAGCCTCAAAAGAGAACACACAGGAGAGTTTTCTCTCGAAAGAATATGTAAGAATACCACATTATAAGGAAGTACACTGTTGCAGAATAATGACAAATACTTTCGTATTGGAAACCCTTAAACTTTACGAGATGAAATAAAGCATCGTACAAAATTAGCTTATATCTCCTAAACAACACGTTGTAACTCGAAAAGATTTGGTGTGGCGTGTACATCTAAACGTGTAGCCTCAAAGAGAACCACAGGACAAATTTCTTTCGTCAAAATTTGTCAGAAAACCACGTTTTAAGGAAATCCCGCATCGTGAGAAATTATCTTGTTCTTCCTAAAAAACACGTTGTAACTCGAAAAGCTTTGGTGTTGCGTGTATGTCTAAGCATGTAGCCTCAAAAGAGAACGCACAGGAGAGTTTTCTCTCGAAAGAATATGTAAGAATACCACGTTATAAGGAAACACAGTGTTGCAGAGTAAAGACAAATACGTACTTATTGGAAACACTTTACGAGAAGAAATAACGCATCGTAAAAAAATTAGCTTGTATCTCCTAAACAACAGGTTGTAACTCGAAAAGATTTGGTGTGGCGTGTACGGCTAAACGTGTAGCCTCAAAAGAGAACCCACAGGAGTATTTTCTTTGGTCAAAATATGTCAGAAAACCACGTTTTAAGGAAATCCCGCATCGTGCTAAATTATCTTGTTTTTCCTAAACAACACATTGTAACTCGAAAAGCTGTGGTGTTGCCTGTATGTCTAAGCGTGTAGCCTCAAAAGAGAACGCACAGGAGAGTTTTCTCTCGAAAGAGTATGTAAGAATACCACGTTATAAGGAAAAACAGAGTTGCAGTGTAAAGACAAAAACGTATGTATTGGAAACACTTAAACTTTACGGGAAGATATAATGCATCGTAAAAAAAATTAGCTTGTATCTCCTAAACAGCACGGTGTAACTCAAAAAGATTTGGTGTGGTTTGTATGTCTAAAGGTGTAGCCTCAAAAGAGAACCCACAGGAGAATTTTCTTTCATCAAAATTTGTCAGAACACCACGTTTTAAGGAAATCCCGCATCGTGGGAAATTATCTTGTTCTTCCTAAACAACATGTTGTAACTCGAAAAGTTTTGGTGTTGCATGTATGTCTAAGCGTGTAGCCTCAAAAGAGAACGCACAGGAGAGTTTTCTCTCGAAGGAATATGTAAGAATACCACGTTATTAGGAAAACAGTGTTGCAGAGTAAAGGCAAATACGTACGTATTGGAAACACTTAAACTTTACGAGAAGAAATAACGCATCTTAAAAAATTAGCTTGTATCTCCTAAACAACACGTTGTAACTCGAAAAGATTTGGTGTGGCGTGTACGTCTAAACGTGTAGCCTCAAAAGAGAAACCTCGGGAGTATTTTCTTTCGTCAAAATTTGTCAGAAAACCACGTTTTAAGGAAATCCCGCATCGTGCTAAATTATCTTGTTTTTCCTAAACAACACATTGTAACTCGAAAAGCTGTGGTGTTGCCTGTATGTCTAAGCGTGTAGCCTCAAAAGAGAATGCACAGGAGAGTTTTCTCTCGAAAGAATATGTAAGAATACCACGTTATAAGGAAATACAGAGTTGCAGTGTAAAGACAAAAACGTATGTATTGGAAACACTTAAACTTTATGAGAAGAAATAACGCATCGTAAAAAAAATTAGCTTGTATCTCCTAAACAGCACGGTGTAACTCAAAAAGATTTGGTGTGGTGTGTACGTCTAAAGGTGTAGCCTCAAAAGAGAACCCACAGGAGTATTTTCTTTCATCAAAATTTGTCAGAACACCACGTTTTAAGGAAATCCCGCATCGTGGGAAATTATCTTGTTCTTCCTAAGCAACATGTTGTAACTCGAAAGGCTTTGCTGTTGCGTGTATGTCTAAGCATGTAGCCTCAAAAGAGAACGCACAGGAGAGTTTTCTCTCGAAAGAATATGAAAGGATACCACGTTATAAGGAAATACAGTGTTACAGAGTAAAGACAAACACGTATGTATTGGAAACCCTTAAACTTTACGAGATGAATTAAAGCATCGTACAAAATTAGCTTGTATCTCCCAAACAACACGTTGTAACACGAAAAGATTTGGTGTGGCATGTACGTCTAAACGTGTAGCCTCAAAAGAGAACCCACAGGACAATTTTCTTTCGTCAAAATTTTTCAGAAAACCACGTTTTAAGGAAATCGCGCATCGTGAGAAATTATCTTGTTCTTCCTAAACAACACGTTTTAAATCGAAAAGCTTTGGTGTTGGGTGTATGTCTAAGCATGTAGCCCCAAAAGAGAACGCATAGGAGAGTTTTCTCTCGAAAGAATATATAAGAATACCACGTTATAAGGAAATACAGTGTGGCAGAGTAAAGACAAATACGTACATACTGGAAACACTTTATGAGAGAAATAACGCATCTTGCAAAATTTGCTTGTATGTCCTAAACAACATGTTGTAACTCGAAAGGATTTGGTGTGGCGTGTACGTCTAAACGTGTATCCTCAAAAGAGAACCCACAGGAGAGTTTTCTTTCGTCAAAATTTGTCAGAAAACCACGTTTTAAGGAAATCAAGCATCGTGGGAAATTATCTTGTTTTTCCTAAACAACACGTTGTAACTCGAAATGCTTTGGTGTTACATGTATGTCTAAGTGTGTAGCCTCTAAAAGGAATGCAAGGAGAGTTTTCTCTCGAAAGAATATGTAAGAATACCACGTTATAAGGAAATACAGTGTTGAAGAGTAAAGACAAATACGTACATATTGTAAAACTTTAAGAGAAGAAATAAAAAATCATACAAAATTAGCTTGTATCTCCTAAACAACACGTTGTAACTCGAAAATATTTGGTGTGACGTGTACGTCTAAATGTGTAGCCTCAAAAGAGAACCGACAGGAGAATTTTTTATCGTCAAAATATGTAAGAAAACCACGTTTTAAGGAAATCCCTTATCGTGAAAAATTATCTTGTTTTTCCTAAACAATGCGTTGTAACTCGAAAAGCTTTGGAGTTGCGTGTATGTCTAAGCGTGTAGACTCAAAAGAGAGCACACAGGAGAGTTTTCTCTAAAAAGAATATGTAAGAATACCACCTTATAAGGAAATACAGTGTTGCAGAGTAAAGACAAATACGTACTTATTGGAAACACTTTATGAGAAGAAATAACGCATCGTAAAAAATTAGCTTGTATCTCCTAAACAACACGTTGTAACTCGAAAAGATTTGGTGTGACCTGTACGTCTAAACGTGTAGCCTCAAAAGAGAACACACAGGAGAATTTTCTTTGGTCAAAATTTGTCAGAAAACCACGTATTAAGGAAAACCCGCATCGTGCGAAATTATCTTGTTTTTCCTAAACAACGCGTTGTAACTCGAAAAGCTTTGGTGTCGCGTGTATATCTAAGCGTGTAGCCTCAAAAGAGAACACACAGGAGAGTTTTCTCTCGAATGAATATGTAAGAATACCACATTATAAGGAAGTACACTGTTGCAGAATAATGACAAATACTTTCGTATTGGAAACCCTTAAACTTTACGAGATGAAATAAAGCATCGTACAAAATTAGCTTGTATCTCCTAAACAGCACGTTGTAACTCGAAAAGATTTGGTGTGGCATGTACATCTAAACGTGTAGCCTCAAAGAGAACCACAGGACAAATTTCTTTCGTCAAAATTTGTCAGAAAACCACGTTTTAAGGAAATCCCGCATCGTGAGAAATTATCTTGTTCTTCCTAAAAAACACGTTGTAACTCGAAAAGCTTTGGTGTTGCGTGTATGTCTAAGCATGTAGCCTCAAAAGAGAACGCACAGGAGAGTTTTCTCTCGAAAGAATATGTAAGAATACCACGTTATAAGGAAACACAGTGTTGCAGAGTAAAGACAAATACGTACTTATTGGAAACACTTTACGAGAAGAAATAACGCATCGTAAAAAAATTAGCTTGTATCTCCTAAACAACAGGTTGTAACTCGAAAAGATTTGGTGTGGCGTGTACGGCTAAACGTGTAGCCTCAAAAGAGAACCCACAGGAGTATTTTCTTTCGTCAAAATTTGTCAGAAAACCACGTTTTAAGGAAATCCCGCATCGTGCTAAATTATCTTGTTTTTCCTAAACAACACATTGTAACTCGAAAAGCTGTGGTGTTCCCTGTATGTCTAAGCGTGTAGCCTCAAAAGAGAACGCACAGGAGAGTTTTCTCTCGAAAGAGTATGTAAGAATACCACGTTATAAGGAAAAACAGAGTTGCAGTGTAAAGACAAAAACGTATGTATTGGAAACACTTAAACTTTACGGGAAGAAATAATGCATCGTAAAAAAAATTAGCTTGGATCTCCTAAACAGCACGGTGTAACTCAAAAAGATTTGGTGTGGTGTGTATGTCTAAAGGTGTAGCCTCAAAAGAGAACCCACAGGAGAATTTTCTTTTATCAAAATTTGTCAGAACACCACGTTTTAAGGAAATCCCGCATCGTGGGAAATTATCTTGTTCTTCCTAAACAACATGTTGTAACTCGAAAAGCTTTGCTATTGCGTGTATGTCTAAGCGTGTAGCCTCAAAAGAGAACGCACAGGAGAGTTTTCTCTCGAAAGAATATGAAAGAATACCACTTTATAAGGAAATACAGTGTTGCAGAGTAAAGACAAACACGTATGTATTGGAAACCCTTAAACTTTATGAGATGAAATAAAGCATCGTACAAAATTAGCTTGTATCTCCTAAACAACACGTTGTAACTCGAAAAGATTTGGTGTGGCATGTACGTCTAAACGTGTAGCCTCAAAAGAGAACCCACAGGACAATTTTCTTTCGTCAAAATTTTTCAGAAAACCACGTTTTAAGGAAATCGCGCATCGTGAGAAATTATCTTGTTCTTCCTAAACAACACGTTTTAACTCGAAAAGCTTTGGTGTTGGGTGTATGTCTAAGCATGTAGCCCCAAAAGAGAACGCATAGGAGAGTTTTCTCTCGAAAGAATATGTAAGAATACCACGTTATAAGGAAATACAGTGTGGCAGAGTAAAGACAAATACGTACATACTGGAAACACTTTATGAGAGAAATAACGCATCTTGGAAAATTAGCTTGTATGTCCTAAACAACATGTTGTGACTCGAAAAGATTTGGTGTGGCGTGTACGTCTAAACGTGTATCCTCAAAAGAGAACCCACAGGAGAGTTTTCTTTCGTCAAAATTTGTCAGAAAACCACGTTTTAAGGAAATCCCGCATCGTGCGAAATTATCTTGTTTTTCCTAAACAACACGTTGTAACTCGAAAAGCTTTGGGGTTGCGTGTATGTCTAAGTGTGTAGCCTCTAAAGGGAATGCAAGGAGAGTTTTCTCTCGAAAGAATATGTAAGAATACCACGTTATAAGGAAATACAGTGTTGCAGATTAAAGACAAATACGTACATATTGTAAAACTTTAAGAGAAGAAATAAAAAATCGTACAAAATTAGCTTGTATCTCCTAAACAACACGTTGTAACTCGAAAATATTTGGTGTGACGTGTACGTCTAAACGTGTAGCCTCAAAAGAGAACCGACAGGAGAATTTTTTATCGTCAAAATATGTAAGAAAACCACGTTTTAAGGAAATCCCTTATCGTGCAAAATTATCTTGTTTTTCCTAAACAATGCGTTGTAACTCGAAAAGCTTTGGTGTTGCGTGTATGTCTAAGCGTGTAGACTCAAAAGAGAGCGCACAGGAGAGTTTTCTCTAAAAAGAATATGTAAGAATACCACGTTATAAGGAAATACAGTGTTGCAGAGTAAAGACAAATACGTACTTATTGGAAACACTTTATGAGAAGAAATAACGCATCATAAAAAATTAGCTTGTATCTCCTAAACAACACGTTGTAACTCGAAAAGATTTGGTGTGACCTGTAGGTCTAAACGTGTAGCCTCAAAAGAGAACCCACAGGAGAATTTTCATTGGTCAAAATTTGTCAGAAAACCACATATTAAGGAAATCCCGCATCGTGAGAAATTATCTTGTTTTTCCTAAACAACGCGTTGTAACTCGAAAAGCTTTGGTGTTGCGTGTATGTCTAAGCGTGTAGCCTCAAAAGAGAACACACAGGAGAGTTTTCTCTTGAAAGAATATGTAAGAATACCACGTTATAAGGAAGTACACTGTTGCAGAATAATGGCAAATACTTTCATATTGGAAACCCTTAAACTTTACGAGATGAAATAAAGCATCGTAAAAAATTAGCTTGTATCTCCTAAACAACACGTTGTAACTCGAAAGGATTTGGTGTGGCGTGTACATCTAAACGTGTAGCCTCAAAGAGAACCACAGGACAAATTTCTTTCGTCAAAATTTGTCAGAAAACCACGTTTTAAGGAAATCCCGCATCGTGAGAAATTATCTTGTTCTTCCTAAAAAAAACGTTGTAACTCGAAAAGCTTTGGTGTTGCGTGTATGTCTAAGCGTTTAGCCTCAAAAGAGAACGCACAGGAGAGTTTTCTCTCGAAAGAATATGCAAGAATACCACGTTATAAGGAAAACAGTGTTGCAGAGTAAAGGCAAATACATACATATTGGAAACACTTAAACTTTACGAGAAGAAATAACGCATCTTAAAAAATTAGCTTGTATCTCCTAAACAACACGTTGTAACTCGAAAAGATTTGGTGTGGCATGTACGTCTAAACGTGTAGCCTCAAAAGAGAACCCTCAGGAGTATTTTCTTTTGTCAATATTTGTCAGAAACCACGTTTTAAGGAAATACTGCATCGTGCGTTATTATCTTGTTTTTCCTAAAGAACACGTTGTAACTCGAAAAGCTGTGGTGTTGCGTTTTTGTCTAAGCGTGTAGCCTCAAAAGAGAACGCACAGGAGAGTTTTCTCTCGAAAGAATATGTAAGAATACCACGTTATAAGGAAATACAGAGTTGCAGAGTAAAGACAAAAACGTATGTATTGGAAAAACTTAAACTTTACGAGAAGAAATAACGCATCGTAAAAAAAATTTGCTTGTATCTTCTAAACAGCACGGTGTAACTCAAAAAGATTTGGTGTGGTGTGTACGTCTAAAGGTGTAGCCTCAAAAGAGAACCCACAGGTGAATTTTCTTTCATCAAAATTTGTCAGAAACCACGTTTTAAGGAAAACTAGCATCGTGCGAAATTATCTTGTTTTTTCTAAACAACAAGTTGTAACTCGAAAAGCTCTGGAGTTGCGTGTATGTCTAAGCATGTAGCCTCAAAAGAGAATGCACAGGAGAGTTTTCTCTCGAAAGAATATGTAAGAATACCACGTTATAAGGAAATACAGTGTTGCAGAGTAAAGACAAACACGTATGTATTCGAAATACTTTACGTAATGAATTAACGCATAGTACAAAATTAGCTTGTATCTCCTAAACAACATGTTGTAACTCAAAAAGATTTGTTGTGGCATGTACGTCTAAACGTGTAGCTTTAAAAGAGAACCCACAGGAGAATTTTCTTTCGTTAAAATTTGTCAGAAAACCACGTATTAAGGAAATCCCGCATCGTGCAAAATCATCTTCTTTTTCCTAAACAACATGTTGTAACTCGAAAAGCTTTGGTGTTGCGCGTATGTCTAAGCGTGGAGCCTCAAAAGAGAAGGCACAGGAGAGTTTTCTCTCGAAAGAAAATGTAAGAATACCACGTTATAAAGAAATACAATTTTGCAGAGTAAAGGCAAATAAGTACATATTGGAAACACTTTACAAGAAAAAATAACGCATCGTACAAAATAAGCTTGTATCTCCTAAACAACACGTGGTAACTCGAAAAGATTTGATGTGACGTGTACGTCTAAACATGTAGCCTCAAAAGATAACCCACAGGAGAAATTTCTTTTGTCAAAATTTGTCAGAAAACCACGTTTTAAGGAAATCCCGCATCGTGCGAAATTATCTTTTTATTCATAAACAACATGTTGTAACTTGAAAAGCTTTGGTGTTGCGTGTATGTCTCCGCGTGTAGCCTCAAAAGGGAACGCACAGGATAGTTTTCTCTCGAAAGAATATATAAGAATACCACGTTATAAGGAAATACAGTGTTTCAGAGTAAAGACAAATACTTACGTATTGGAAACACCTTACAAGAAGAATTAACGCATCGTACAAAATTAGCTTGTATCTCCTAAAAAGCACGTTGTAACTCGAAAACATTTGGTGTGGCGTGTACGACTAAATGTGTAGCCTCAAAAGAGAACCCACAGGAGAATTTTCTTTCCTCAAAATTTTTCAGAAAACCACGTCTTAAGGAAATCCCGCATCGTGCGAAATCATCTTCTTTTTCCTAAACAACATGTTGTGACTCGAAAAGCTTTAGTGTTGCGTGTATGTGTAAGCCTGGAGCCTCAAAAGAGAAGGCACAGGAGAGTTTTCTCTTGAAAGAATATGTAAGAATACCACGTTATTAGGAAATACAATTTTGCAGAGTAAATACAAATAAGTATATATTGGGAACACTTTACGAGAAGAAATAACGCATCGAACAAAATTAGCTTATATCTCCTAAACAACACGTGGTAACTCGAAAAGATTTGGTTTGACGTGTATATCTAAAGGTGTAGCCTCAAAGAAGAACAAAAAGGAGAATTTTCTTTCGTCAAAAATTTGTCAGAAAACCACGTTTTAAGGAAATACCGCATCTTGCGAAATTATCTTGTTTTTCCTAAACAACACGTGGTAACTCGAAAAGCTTTGGTGTTGCGTGTTTGTCTAAGCATGTAGCCTCAAAAGAGAATGCACAGGAGAGTTTTCTCTCGATAGAACATGTAAGAATTCAACGTTATAAGGAAATACAGTGTTGCAGAGTAAAGACAAATACGTACATATTGGAAACACTTTACGAGAAGAAATTAAGCATCATACAATATTAGCTTGTATCTCCTAAACAACAAGTGGAAACTCGAAGATATTTGGTTTGGCGTGTACGTGTAAAAGTTTAGCCTCAAAAGAGAACCCACTGGAGAATTTTCTTTCGTCAAAATTTGTCAGAAAACCACGTTTTAAAGAAATCCCGCATCCTGCGAAATTATCTTGTTTTTCCTAAACAACACGTTGTAACTCGAAAAGCTTTGGTGTTGCGTGTATGTCTCAGTGTGTAGCCTCAAAAGAGACCGCACAGGAGAGTTTTCACTCGAAAGAATATGTAAGAGTACCAGGTTATAAGGAAATACAGTGTTGCAGAATAAAGACAAATACGTACGTATTGGAAACACTTTACGAGAAGAAATAACGCATCATACAAAATTAGCTGTATCTCCTAAAATACACGTTGTAACTCGAAAGATTTGGTGTGGCGTGTACGTCTAAACGTGTAGCCTCAAAAAGAGAACCCACAGGAGAATTTTCTTTGGTCAAATTTGTCAGAAAACCACGTATTAAGGAAATCCTGCATCATGCGAAATTATCTTGTTTTTCCTAAACAACACGTTGTAACTCGAAAAGCTTTGGTGTTGCGTGTATGTCTCAGCGTGTAGCCTCAAAAGAGAATACACAGGAGAGTTTTCTCTCAAAAGAATATGTAAGAATACCACGTTATAAGGAAATACAGTGTTGCAGAGTAAAGACAAATACGTACATATTGGAAACCCTTAAACTTTACGAGATGAAATAAAGCATCGTACAAAATGAGCTCGTATCTCCTAAACAACACGTTGTAACTCGAAAAGATTTGGTGTGGCGTGTACGTCTAAATGTGTAGCCTCAAAAGAGAACAGATAGGAGAATTACTTTCGTCAAAATTTTCAGAAAACCACGTTTTAAGGAAATCCCGCATCGTGCAAAATTATCTTGTTTTTCTTAAACAACACGTTGTAATTCGAAAAGCTTTTGTGTTGCGTGTATGTCTCAGCGTGTAGCCTCAAAAGAGAACACACAGGAGAGTTTTCTCTCGAAAGAATATGTAAGAATACCAAGTTATAAGGAAATACAATTTTTCAGAATAAAGACAAATGAGTACACATTGGAAACACTTTACGAGAAGAAATAATGCATCATACAAAATTAGCTTGTATCTCCTAAACAACACGTTGTAACTCAAAAGGATTTGGTGTGTCGTATACGTCTAAACGTATAGCCTCAAAAGAGAACCCACAGGAGAATTTTCTTAAGTCAAAATTTGTCAAAAAACCACGTTTTAAGGAAATCCCGCATCCTGCGAAATTATCTTGTTTTTCCTAAACAACACGTTTTAACTCGAAAAGCTTTGGTGTTGCGTGTATGTCTAAGCATGTAGCCTCAAAAGAGAATGCACAGGAGAGTTTTCTCTCGAAAGAATATGTACGAATACCATGTTATAAGGAAATACAGTGTTGCAGAGTAAAGACAAATACGTACGTATTGGAAACCCTTAAACTTTATGGGATGAAATAAAGCATCGTACAAAATGAGCTCGTATCTCCTAAACAACATGTTGTAACTCGAAAAGATTTGGTGTGGCATGTACGTCTAAACGTGTAGCCTCAAAAGGGAACCCACAGGAGAATTTTCTTTCGTCAAAATTTGTCAGAACACCAAGTTTTGAGGAAATCCCGCATCGTGCGAAATTATCTTGTTTTTCATAAACAACACGTTGTAACTTGAAAAGCTTTGGTGTTGCCTGTATGTCTAAGTGTGTAGCCTCAAAAGGGAACGCACAGGATAGTTTTCTCTCGAAAGAATATGTAAGAATACCACGTTATAAGGAAATACAGTGTTGCAGAGTAAAGACAAATACGTACGTATTGGAAACACTTTACGAGAAGAAATAAAGCATCGTACAAAATTAGCCTGTATTTCCTAAACAACACGTGGCAACTCGAAAGGATTAGGTGTGACATGCACGTCGAAACATGAAGCCTCAAAAGAGAACCAACCGAATAATTTCCTTTCGTCAAAATTTGTCAGAAAAACCATGTTTTAAGGAAATCCGGCATCGTGCGAAAGTATCTTTTTTTTTTATAAACTACACGTTGTAACTCAAAAAGCTTTGGTGTTGCCTGTATGTCTAAGTGTGCAGCCTCAAAAGGGAACGCACAGGATAGTTTTCTCTCGAAAGAATATGTAAGAATACCACGTTATAAGGAAATACAGTGTTGCAGAGTAAAGACAAATATGTACGTATTGGAAACACTTTACGAGAAGAAATAACGCATCGTACAATATTTACTTGTGTCTCCTAAACAACACGTTGTAACTGAAAAATATTTGGTGTGGCTCGTACGTCTACACGTCTAGCCTCAAAAGAGAACCTACAGGAGAACTTTCTTTCGTCAAAATTTGTCAGAAAACCACGTTTTAAGGAAATCTCGCATCGTGCAAAATTGTCTTGTTTTTCCTAAACAACACGTTGTAACTCGAAAAGCTTTGGTGTTGCGTGTATGTCTGAGCATGTAGCCTCTAAAGAGAATGCACAGGAGAGTTTTCTCTCGAAAGAACATGTAAGAATACAACGTTATAAAGAAATACAGTGTTGCAGAGTAAAGACAAATACATACGTATTGGAACCACTTTACGAAAAGAAATAACGCATCATACAAAATTAGCTTGTATCTCTTAAACAACACGTTGTAACTCGAAAGGATTTGGTGTGGTGTGCATGTCTAAACGTGTAGCCTCAAAAGAGAAGCCACAGGAGAATTTTCTTTCGTCAAAATTTTTCAGAAAACCACGTTTTAAGGAAATCCCGCATCGTGCAAAATTATCTTGTTTTCCATAAACAACACGTTGTAACTCGAAAAGCTTTGGTGTTGCCTGTATGTCTAAGTGTGTAGCCTCAAAAGGGAACGCACAGGATAGTTTTCTCTCGAAGGAATATGTAAGAATACCACGTTATAAGGAAATATAATGTTGCAGTGTAAAGACAAATATGTACTTATTGGAAACACTTTACGAGAAGAATTAACGCATAGTAAAAAATTAGCTTATATCTCCTAAACAACACGTTGTAATTCGAAAAGATTTGGTGTGGCTCGTACCTCTACACGTGTAGCCTCAAAAGAGAACCCACAGGAGAACTTTCTTTCGTCAAAATTTTTCAGAAAACCACGTTTTATGGAAATCTCGCATCGTGCTAAATTATCTTGTTTTTCCTAAACAACACATTGTAACTCGAAAAGCTTTGGCGATGCATGTTTGCTTAAGCGTGTCCCCTCAAAAGAGAACGCACAGGAGAGTTTTCCCTCGAAATAATATGTAAGATTACCATGTTATAAGGAAATACAGTGTTGCAGATTAAAGACAAATAAGTACGTATTGGAAACACTTTACGAGAAGAAATAATGCATCGTACAAAATTAGCTTGTATCTCCTAAACAACACGTGGTAACTTGAAAGGATTTGGTGTGGCGTGTACGTCTAAACGTGTAGCCTCAAAAGAGAACCCACAGGAGAATTTTCTTTATTCAAAATTTTTCAGAAAACCACGTTTTAAGGAAATCCCGCATCGTGTGAAATCATCTTCTTTTTCCTAAACAACATGTTGTAACTCGAAAAGCTATGGTGTTGCGTGTATGTGTAAGCGTGGAGCCTCAAAAGAGAAGGCACTGGAGAGTTTTCTCTCCAAAGAATATGTAAGAATACCACGTTATAAGGAGATACAATTTTGCAGAGTAAAGGCAAATAAGTACATATTGGAAAAAAATTTACGAGAAGAAATAACACATCTTATAAAATTAGCTTGTATCTCCTAAACAACAGGTTGTAACTCGAAAGGATTTGGTGTGACGTGTACGTCTAAAAGTGTAGCCTCAAACGAGAACCCACAGGAGAATTTTCTTTCATAAAAATTTGTCAGAAACCACGTTTTAAGGAAATCTCGCATCGTGGGAAATTATCTTGTTTTTCCTAAACAACACGTTGTAACTCGAAAAGCTTTGGTGTTGCATGTATTTCTAAGCGTGTAGCCTCAAAAGAGAACGCACAGGAGAGGTTTCTCTCGAAAGAATATGTAAGAATACCACGTTATAAGGAAATAAAGTGTTGCAGAGTAAAGACAACTACATACATATTGGAAACACTTTAAGAGAAGAAATAACACATCGTACAAAATTAGCTTGTATCTCCTAAACAACACGTTTTAACTCGAAAAGATTTGGTGTGGCTCGTACCTCTACACGTGTAGCCTCAAAAGAGAACCCACAGGATAACTTTCTTTCGTCAAAATTTTTCAGACAACCACGTTTTATGGAAATCTCGCATTGTGCGAAATTATCTTGTTTTTCCTAAACGACACATTGTAACTCGAAAAGCTTTGGCGTTGCGTGTATGTCTAAGCGTGTAGCCTCTAAAGAGAACGCACAGGAGAGTTTTCTCTCGAAAGAATATGTAAGAATACAACGTTATAAGCAAATACAGTGTTGTAGAGAAAAGACAAATAAGTACGTATTGGAAAACTTTACGAGCAGAAGTAACGCATCTTACAAAATTAGCTTGTATCTCCGAAACAACACGTGGTAACTCGAAAAGATTTGGTGTGCCGTGTACGTCTAAACGTGTAGCCTCAAAAGAGAACCCACAGGAGAATTTTCTTTCGTCAAAATTTTTCAGAAAACCACGTTTTAAGGAAATCCTGCATCGTGCGAAATCATCTTCTTTTTCCTAAACAACATGTTGTAACTCGAAAAGCTTTGGTGTTGCGTGTATGTGTAACCATGGAGCCTCAAAAGAGAAGGCACAGGAGAGTTTTCTCTCGAAAGATTATATAAGAATACCACGTTATAAGGAAATACAATTTTGCAGAATAAAGACAAATATGTACATATTGGAATCACTTTACAAGAAGAAATAACGCATCGTAAATAGTAGCTTGTATCTCCTAAACAACACGTTGTAACTCGAAAGATTTGGTGTGACGTGTACGTCTAAGCGTGTAGCCTCAAAAGGGAACCCACAAGAGAATTTTCTTTCATCAAAATTTGTCAGAAACCACGTTTTAAGGAAATCTCGCATCGTGCGAAATTATCTTGTTTTTCCTAAATAACACGTTATAACTCAAAAAGCTTTGGTGTTGCGTGTATGTCTAAGTGTGTAACCTCAAAAGAGAATGCACAGGATAGTTTTCTCTTGAAAGAATAGGTAAGAATACCACGTTATAAGGAAATACAATGTTGCAGAGTAAAGACAAATACGTATGTATTGGAAACACTTTACGAGAAGAATTAACGCATCGTAAAAAATTAGCTTGTATCTCCTAAACAACACGTTGTAACTCGAAAAGATTTGGTGTGGCATGTACGTCTAAACGTGTAGCCTCAAAAGAGAACCTACAGGAGAATTTTCTTTCTTCAAAATTTTTCAAAAAACCACGTTTTAAGGAAATCCCGCATCGTGTGAAATTATCTTCTTTTTCCTAAACAACATGTTGTAACTTGAAAAGCATTGGTGTTGCGTGTATGTGTAAGCGTGGAGACTCAAAAGAAAAGGCACAGGAGAGTTTTCTCTCGAAAGAATATGTAAGAATACCACGTTATACGGAAATACAATTTTGCAGAGTAAAGCCAAATAAGTACATATTGGAAACACTTTACAAGAAGAAATAACGCATCGTACAAAATTAGCTTGTATCTCCTAAACAACACGTTGTAACTCGAAAAGATTTGGTGTGACGTGTACGTCTAAAAGTGTACCCTCAAAAGAGAACCCACAGGAGAATTTTCTTTCATCAAAATTTGTCAGAAACCACGTTTTAAGGAAATCTCGCATCGTGGGAAATTATCTTGTTTTTCCTAAACAACACGTTGTAACTCGAAAAGCTTTGGTGTTGCATGTATGTCTAAGCGTGTAGCCTCAAAAGAGAACGCACAGGAGAGTTTTCTCTCGAAAGAATATGTAAGAATACCACGTTATAAGGAAATACAGTGTTGCAGAGTAAAGACAAATACTATTGGAAACACTTTAAGAGAAGAAATAATGCATCGTACAAAATTAGCTTGTATCTCCTAAACAACACATTGTAACTCGAAAAGATTTGGTGTGGCTCGTACCTCTACATGTGTAGCCTCAAAAGAGAACCCACAGGAGAACTTTCTTTCGTCAACATTTTTCAGACAACCACGTTTTATGGAAATCTCGCATCGTGCGAAATTATCTTGTTTTTCCTAAACAACACATTGTAACTCGAAAAGCTTTGGCGTTGCGTGTATGTCTAAGCGTGTAGCCTCTAAAGAGAACACACAGTAGAGTTCTTTCTAGAAAGAATATGTAAGAATACAACGTTATAAGGAAATAAAGTGTTTCAGAGTAAAGACAAATACGTACATATTGGAAACACTTTACGAGAAGAAATAATGCATCATACAAAATTAGCTTGTATCTCCTAAATAACACGTGGTAACTCGAAAGTATTTGGTGTGGCGTGTACGTCTAAACATGTAGCCTCAAAAGAAAACCCACTGAAGAATTTTCTTTGGTCAAAATTTTTCAGAAAACTACATTTTAAGGAAATCCCGCATCGCGCGAAATTATCTTGTTTTTCAAAAACAACACGTTGTAACTCGAAAATCTTTGGTGTTGCCTGTTTGTCTAAGTGTGTAGCTGCAAAAGGGAAAGCACGAGACAGTTTTCTCTTGAAAGAATATGTAAGAATACAACGTTATAAGGCAATACAGTGTTGCAGAGTAAAGACAAATACGTACGTATTAGAAACACTTTACGAGAATAAGTAACGCATCCTACAAAATTAGCTTGTATCTCCGAAACAACACGCTGTAACTCGAAAAGATTTGGTGTGGCATGTTCGTCTAAACTTGTAGCCTCAAAAGAGCCCCCACAGGAGAATTTTCTTTCGTCAAAAATTTTCAGAAAACCAAGTTTCAAGGAAATCCCGCATCGTGCGAAATCATCTTCTTTTTCCTAAACAACATGTCATAACTCGAAAAGCTTTGGTGTTGCGTGTATGTGTAAGCGTGTAGCCTCAAAAGAGAAGGCACAGGAGAGTTTTCTCTTGAAAGATTATGTAAGAATACCACGTTATAAGGAAATACAATTTTGCAGAGTAAAGACAAATAGGTACATATTGGAAACACTTTACAAGAAGAAATAACACATCGTACAAAATTAGATTGTATCTCCTAAACAACACGTTGTAACTCGAAAAGATTTGCTGTGACATGTACGTCTAAACGTGTAGGCTCAACAGAGAACCCACAAGAGAATTTTCTTTCATCAAAATTTGTCAGAAACCAGGTTTTAAGGGAATCTCGCATCGTGCGAAATTATCTTGTTTTTCCTAAACAACACGTTGTAACTCGAAAAGCATTGGTGTTGCGTGTATGTCTAAGGGTGTAACCTCAAAAGAGAACGCACAGGATAAAATTCTCCTGTGGGTTCTCTTTTGAGGGTACACGTTTAGACGTACACGCCACACCAAATCCTTTCGAGTTATAACGTGTTGTTTAGGAGATACAAGCTAATTTTGTACTATGTGTTATTTCTTCTCGTAAAGTTTAAGTGTTTCCAATAAGTATGTATTTGTCTTTACTCTGCAACACTGTATTTCCTTATAACGTGGTATTCCTACATATTCTTTCGGGAGAAAACTCTCCTGTGCATTCTCTTTTGAGGCTACACGATTAGAAATACACGCAACACCAAAGCTTTTCGAGTTACAACGTGTTGTTTAGGAAAAACAAGATATTTTCGCACGATGCGGGATTTCCGTAAAACGTGGTTTTTGACAAATTATGACCAAAGAAAACTCTCCTGTGGGTTCTCTTTTGAGGCTACACGTTTAGACATACACACCACACCAAATCTTTTCCAGTTACAACGTGTTGTTTAGGAGATACAAGCTAATTTTGCATGATGCTTTATTTCTTCTCCTAAAGTGTTTCCAATAAGTACGTATTTGTCTATACTCTGCAACACTGTATTTCCTTATAACGTGGTATTCTTACATATTCTTTCAAGAGAAAACTCTCCTGTGCGTTCCCCTTTGAGGCTACGCACTTAGACGGACACGCAACACCAAAGCTTTTCGAGTTACAACGCGTTGTTTAGGAAAAACAAGATAATTACGCACGATGCGGGATTTCCTTAATAAGTGGTTTCCTGACAAATTTTGATTAAGGAAAATTCCTCTATGGGTTCTCTTTTGAGGCTACACGTTTAGACGTACAGGCCACACCAAATCTTTTTAAGTTACAACGTGTTGTTTAGGAGATACAAGCTAATTTTGTACGATGCGTTATTTCTTCTCCTAAAGTTTTTCCAATAAGTTAGTATATGTCTTTATTCTGCAACACTGTATTTCCTTATAACGTGGTATTCTTACATATTCTTTCAAGAGAAAACTCTCCTGTGCGTTCTCATTTGAGGCTACACGCTTAGAGATATACGCAACACCAACGCTTTTCGAGTTACAACGTGTTGTTTAGGAAGAACAAGATAATTTCCCACGATGCGGGATTTCCTTAAAACGTGGTTTTCTGACAAATTTTGACCAAAGAAAATTCTCCTGTGGGTTCTCTTTTGAGGCTACACGTTTAGTTGTACACGCCACACCAAATCTTCTTGAATTTCAACGTGTTGTTTAGGAGATACAAGCTAATATTTTTATGATGCGTTATTTCTTCTCGTAAAGTTTAAGTGTCTCCAATACGTATGTAGTTGCCTTTACTCTGCAACACTGTATTTCTTTATAACGTGGTATTCTTACATATTCTTTCGAGAGAAAACTCTCCTGTGCGTTCTCTTTGGAGGCTACATGCTTAGACATACACGCAAAACCAAAGCTTTTCGAGTTACAACGTGTTGTTTAGGAAAAACAAGATAATTACGCATGATGCGGGATTTCCTTAAAACGTGGTTATCTGACAAATTTTGACGAAAGAATATTGTCCTGTGGGTTCTCTTTTGAGGGTCCACGTTTAGATGTACAAGCCACACCAAATCCTTTCGAGTTATAACGTGTTGTTTAGGAGATACAAGCTAATTTTGTACTATGTGTTATTTCTACTCGTAAAGTTTAAGTGTTTCCAAAAAGTATGTATTTGTCTTTACTCTGCAACACTGTATTTACTTATAACGTGGTATTCTTACATATTCTTTCGGGAAAAAACTCTCCTGTGCGTTCTCTTTTAAGGCTACACGCTTAGACATACACGCAACACCAAAGATTTTCGAGTTACAACATGTTGTTTAGGAAAAACAAGATAATTACGCACGATGCGGGATTTCCTTAAAACGTGGTTTTTGACAAATTTTGACGAAAGAAAATTCTCCTGTGGGTTCTCATTGAGGCTACATGTTTAGACGTACACGCCACACCAAATCTTTTCGAGTTACAGCGTGTTGTTTAGGAGATACAAGCTAATTTTGCATGATGCGTTATTTCTTCTCGTAAAGTGTTTCCAATAAGTACGTATTTGTCTTTACTCTGCAACACTGTATTTCCTTATCACGTGGTATTCTTACATATTCTTTTGAGAGAAAACTATCCTGTTCGTTCTCTTTGGAGGCTACATGCTTAGACATACACGCAACACCAAAACTTTTCGAGTTACAACGTGTTGATTAGGAAAAACAAGATAATTTCGTCCGATGCGGGATTTCCTTAAAACGTGGTTTTCTGACAAATTTTGACGTAAGAAAATTCTCCTGTGGGTTCTCTTTTGAGGCTACACGTTCAGACGTACACGCCACACCAAATCTTTTTGAGTTACCACGTGTTGTTTTGGAGATACAAGCTAATTTTGTACCATGCGTTATTTCTTCTCATAATGTGTTTCCAATAAGTACGTATGTCTTTACTCTGCAGCAATATGTTTCCTTATAACATGGTATTCTTACATATTCTTTCGAGAGAAAACTCTCCTGTGCATTCTCTTTTGAGGCTGCACGCTTAGACATACACGCAACACCAAAGCTTTTCTAGTTACAACGTGTTGTTTAGGAAAAACAAGATAATTTTGCACGATGCGGGATTTCCTTAAAACGTGGTTTTCTGACAAATTTTGACGAACGAAAATTCTCCTGTGGGTTCTCTTTTGAGGCTACCCGTTTAGACGTACACGGCACACCAAATCTTTTCGAGTTACCACGTGTTGTTTCGGAGATACAAGCTAATTTTGTAAGATGCGTTACTTCTGCTCGTAAAGATTTCCAATACGTACTTATTTGTCTTTTCTCTACAACACTGTATTTCCTTATAACGTTGTATTCTTACATATTCTTTCGAGAGAAAACTCTCCTGTGCGTTCTCTTTAGAGGCTACACGCTTAGACATACACGCAACGCCAAAGCTTTTCGAGTTACAATGTGTCGTTTAGGAAAAACAAGATAATTTCGCACAATGCGAGATTTCCATAAAACGTGGTTGTCTGAAAAATTTTGACGAAAGAAAGTTATCCTGTTGGTTCTCTTTTGAGGCTACACGTGTAGAGGTACGAGCCACACCAAATCTTTTCGAGTTAAAACGTGTTGTTTAGGAGATACAAGCTAATTTTGTACGATGTGTTATTTCTTCTCTTAAAGTGTTTCCAATATGTATGTAGTTGTCTTTACTCTGCAACACTTTATTTCCTTATAACGTGGTATTCTTACATATTCTTTCGAGAGAAACCTCTCCTGTGAGTTCTCTTTTGAGGCTACACGCTTAGAAATACACGCAACACCAAAGCTTTTCGAGTTACAACATGTTGTTTAGGAAAAACAAGATAATTTCCCACGATGCGAGATTTCCTTAAAACGTGGTTTCTGACAAATTTTTATGAAAGAAAATTCTCCTGTGGGTTCTCGTTTGAGGCTACACTTTTAGACGTACACGTCACACCAAATCCTTTCGAGTTACAACCTGTTGTTTAGGAGATACAAGCTAATTTTATAAGATGCGTTATTTCTTCTCGTAAATTTTTTTTCCAATATGTACTTATTTGTCTTTACTCTGCAAAATTGTATATCCTTATAACGTGGTATTCTTACATATTCTTTGGAGAGAAAACTCTCCAGTGCCTTCTCTTTTGAGGCTCCACGCTTACACATACACGCAACACCATAGCTTTTCGAGTTACAACATGTTGTTTAGGAAAAAGAAGATGATTTCGCACGATGCGGGATTTCCTTAAAACGTGGTTTTCTGAAAAATTTTGAATAAAGAAAATTCTCCTGTGGGTTCTCTTCTGAGGCTACACGTTTAGACGTACACGCCACACCAAATCCTTTCAAGTTACCACGTGTTGTTTAGGAGATACAAGCTAATTTTGTACGATGCATTATTTCTTCTCGTAAAGTGTTTCCAATACGTACTTATTTGTCTTTAATCTGCAACACTGTATTTCCTTATAACATGGTAATCTTACATATTATTTCGAGGGAAAACTCTCCTGTGCGTTCTCTTTTGAGGGGACACGCTTAAGCAAACATGCATCGCCAAAGCTTTTCGAGTTACAATGTGTTGTTTAGGAAAAACAAGATAATTTAGCACGATGCGAGATTTCCATAAAACGTGGTTTTCTGAAAAATTTTGACGAAAGAAAGTTCTCCTGTGGGTTCTCTTTTGAGGCTACACGTGTAGAGGTACGAGCCACACCAAATCTTTTCGAATTACAACGTGTTGTTTAGGAGATATAAGCTAATTTTTTACTATGCGTTAATTCTTCTCGTAAAGTGTTTCCAATAAGTACATATTTGTCTTTACACTGCAACATTATTTTTCCTTATAACGTGGTATTCGTACATATTCCTTCGAGAGAAAACTATCCTGTGCGTTCCCTTTTGAGGCTACACACTTAGACATACAGGCAACACCAAAGCTTTTCGAGTTACAACGTGTTGTTTATGGAAAACAAGATAATTTTGCACGATGCGGGATTTCCTTAAAACGTGGTTTTCTGAAAAATTTTGACGAAAGAAAATTCTCCTGTGGCTTCTCTTTTGAGGCTACACGTTTAGACGTGCACGCCACACCAAATCCTTTCGAGTTACAACGTGTTGTTTAAGAGATACAAGCTAATTTTGTATGATGCGTTATTTCTTTTCGTAAAGTGGTTCCAATACGTATGTATTTGTCTTTACTCTGCAACACTGTATTTCCTTATAACGTTGTATTCTTACATGTTCTTTCGAGAGAAAACTCTCCTGTGCATTCTCTTTAGAGGCTACATGCTCAGACATACACGCAACACCAAAGCTTTTCGAGTTACAACGTGTTGTTTAGGAAAAACAAGATAATTTTGCACGATGCGGGATTTCCTTAAAACGTGGTTTTCTGACAAATTTTGACCAAAGAAAGTTCTCCTGTAGGTTCTCTTTTGAGGCTAGACGTGTAGACGTACGAGCCACACCAAATATTTTTCAGTTACAACGTGTTGTTTAGGAGACACAAGCAAATATTGTACGATGCGTTATTTCTTCTCGTAAAGTGTTTCCAATACGTACATATTTGTCTTTACTCTGGAACACTGTATTTCCTTATAACATGGTATTCTTACATATTCTTTCGAGGGAAAACTCTCCTGTGCATTCTCTTTTGAGGCTACATGATTAGACAAACACGCAACACCAAAGCTTTTCGAGTTACAACGTGTTGTTTAGGAAAAAGAAGATGATTTCGCACGATGCGGGATTTCCTAAAAACCTGGTTTTCTGAAAAATTTTGACGAAAGGAAATTCTCCTGTGGGTTCTCTTTTGAGGCTACATATTTAGACGTACACGTCACACCAAATCTTTTCGAGTTACAATGTGTTGTTTAGGAGATACAAGCTAATTTTTTATAATGCGTTAATTCTCGTAAAGTGTTTCCAATACGTACTTATTTGTCTTTACTCTGCAACACTGTATTTCCTTACAACGTGGCATTCTTACATATTCTTTCGAGAGAAAACTATCCTGTGCATTCCCTTTTGAGGCTAAACACTTAGACATACAGGCAACACCAAAGCTTTTTGAGTTACTACGTGTTGTTTATAAAAAACAAGATACTTTCGCACGATGCCGGATTTCTTTAAAACATGGTTTTCTGACAAATTTTGACGAAAGGAAATTATTCGGTTGGTTCTCTTTTGAGGCTTCACGTTTCGACGTGCATGTCACACCTAATCCTTTCGAGTTGCCACGTGTTGTTTAGGAAATACAGGCTAATTTTGTACGATGCTTTATTTCTTCTCGTAAAGTGTTTCCAATACGTACGTATTTGTCTTTACTCTGCAACACTGTATTTCCTTATAACGTGGTATTCTTACATATTCTTTCGAGAGAAAACTATCCTGTGCGTTCCCTTTTGAGGCTACACACTTAGACATACAGGCAACACCAAAGCTTTTCAAGTTACAACGTGTTGTTTATGAAAAACAAGATAATTTCGCACGATGCGGGATTTCCTCAAAACTTGGTGTTCTGACAAATTTTGACGAAAGAAAATTCTCCTGTGGGTTCCCTTTTGAGGCTACACGTTTAGACGTACATGCCACACCAAATCTTTTCGAGTTACAACATGTTGTTTAGGAGATACGAGCTCATTTTGTACGATGCTTTATTTCATCCCATAAAGTTTAAGGGTTTCCAATACGTACGTATTTGTCTTTACTCTGCAACACTGTATTTCCTTATAACATGGTATTCGTACATATTCTTTCGAGAGAAAACTCTCCTGTGCATTCTCTTTTGAGGCTACATGCTTAGACATACACGCAACACCAAAGCTTTTCGAGTTAAAACGTGTTGTTTAGGAAAAACAAGATAATTTCGCAGGATGCGGGATTTCCTTAAAACGTGGTTTTTTGACAAATTTTGACTTAAGAAAATTCTCCTGTGGGTTCTCTTTTGAGGCTATACGTTTAGACGTATACGACACACCAAATCCTTTTGAGTTACAACGTGTTGTTTAGGAGATACAAGCTAATTTTGTATGATGCATTATTTCTTCTCGTAAAGTGTTTCCAATGTGTACTCATTTGTCTTTATTCTGAAAAATTGTATTTCCTTATAACGTGGTATTCTTACATATTCTTTCGAGAGAAAACTCTCCTGTGTGTTCTCTTTTGAGGCTACACGCTGAGACATACACGCAACACAAAAGCTTTTCGAATTACAACGTGTTGTTTAAGAAAAACAAGATAATTTCGCACGATGCGGGATTTCCTTAAAACGTGGTTTTCTGAAAATTTTGACGAAAGTAATTCTCCTATCTGTTCTCTTTTGAGGCTACACATTTAGACGTACACACCACACCAAATCCTTTCGAGTTACAACGTGTTGTTTAGGAGATACGAGCTCATTTTGTACGATGCTTTCTTTCATCTCGTAAAGTTTAAGGGTTTCCAATATGAACGTATTTGTCTTTACTCTGCAACACTGTATTTCCTTATAACGTTGTATTCTTACATATTCTTTTGAGAGAAAACTCTCCTGTGTGTTCTCTTTTGAGGCTACACGCTGAGACATACACGCAACACCAAAGCTTTTCGAGTTACAACGTGTTGTTTAGGAAAAACAAGATAATTTCGCATGATGCAGGATTTCCTTAATACGTGGTTTTCTGACAAATTTGACCAAAGAAAATTTTCCTGTGGGTTCTCTTTTTGAGGCTACACGTTTAGACGTACACGCCACACCAAATCTTTTCGAGTTACAACGTGTTTTTTAGGAGATACAGCTAATTTTGTATGATGCGTTATTTCTTCTCGTAAAGTGTTTCCAATACGTACGTATTTGTCTTTATTCTGCAACACTGTATTTCCTTACAACCTGGTACTCTTACATATTCTTTCGAGTGAAAACTCTCCTGTGCGGTCTCTTTTGAGGCTACACACTGAGACATACACGCAACACCAAAGCTTTTCGAGTTACAACGTGTTGTTTAGGAAAAACAAGATAATTTCGCAGGATGCGGGATTTCTTTAAAACGTGGTTTTCTGACAAATTTTGACGAAAGAAAATTCTCCAGTGGGTTCTCTTTTGAGGCTAAACTTTTACACGTACACGCCAAACCAAATATTTTCGAGTTTCCACTTGTTGTTTAGGAGATACAAGCTAATATTGTATGATGCTTAATTTCTTCTCGTAAAGTGTTTCCAATATGTACGTATTTGTCTTTACTCTGCAACACTGTATTTCCTTATAACGTTGAATTCTTACATGTTCTATCGAGAGAAAACTCTCCTGTGCATTCTCTTTTGAGGCTACACGCTTAGACAAACACGCAACACCAAAGCTTTTCGAGTTACCACGTGTTGTTTAGGAAAAACAAGATAATTTCGCAAGATGCGGTATTTCCTTAAAACGTGGTTTTCTGACAAATTTTTGACGAAAGAAAATTCTCCTTTTTGTTCTTCTTTGAGGCTACACCTTTAGATATACACGTCAAACCAAATCTTTTCGAGTTACCACGTGTTGTTTAGGAGATATAAGCTAATTTTGTTCGATGCGTTATTTCTTCTCGTAAAGTGTTCCCAATATATACTTATTTGTATTTACTCTGCAAAATTGTATTTCCTAATAACGTGGTATTCTTACATATTCTTTCAAGAGAAAACTCTCCTGTGCCTTCTCTTTTGAGGCTCCAGGCTTACACATACACGCAACACTAAAGCTTTTCGAGTCACAACATGTTGTTTAGGAAAAAGAAGATGATTTCGCACGATGCGGGATTTCCTTAAGACGTGGTTTTCTGAAAAATTTTGAGGAAAGAAAATTCTCCTGTGGGTTCTCTTTTGAGGCTACACATTTAGTCGTACACGCCACACCAAATGTTTTCGAGTTACAACGTGCTTTTTAGGAGATACAAGCTAATTTTTTACGATGCGTTAATTCTACTCGTAAGGTGTTTCCAATACGTAAGCATTTGTCTTTACTCTGAAACACTGTATTTCCTTATAACGTGGTATTCTTATATATTCTTTCGAGAGAAAACTATCCTGTGCGTTCCCTTTTGAGGCTACACGCGGAGACATACACGCAACACCAAAGCTTTTCAAGTTACAACATGTTGTTTATGAATAAAAAGATAATTTCGCACGATGCGGGATTTCCTTAAAACGTGGTTTTCTGACAAATTTTGACAAAAGAAAATTCTCCTGTGGGTTATCTTTTGAGGCTACACGTTTAGACGTACACGTCACATCAAATCTTTTCGAGTTACCACGTGTTGTTTAGGAGATACAAGCTTATTTTGTACGATGCGTTATTTTTTCTTGTAAAGTGTTTCCAATATGTACTTATTTGCCTTTACTCTGCAAAATTGTATTTCTTTATAACGTGGTATTCTTACATTTTCTTTCGAGAGAAAACTCTCCTGTGCCTTCTCTTTTGAGGCTCCACGCTTAGACATACGCGTAACACCAAAGCTTTTCGAGTTACAACATGTTGTTTAGGAAAAAGAAGATGATTTTGCACGATGCGGGATTTCCTTAACACGTGGTTTTCTGAAAAATTTTAACGAAAGAAAATTCTCCTGTGGGTTCTCTTTTAAGGCTACACGTTTAGACGTACATGCCACACCAAATCTTTTCGAGTTACAACATGTTGTTTAGGAGATACAAGATAATTTTGTACTATGCGTTAATTCTTTACGTAAAGTGTTTCGAATACATACGTGTTTGTCTTTACTCTGCAACACTGTATTTCCTTATAACGTGGTATTCTTACATATTCTTTCGAGAGAAAACTCTCCTGTGCATTCTCTTTTGAGGCTACATGCTTAGACATACACGCAACTCCAGAGCTTTTCGAGTTACAACTTGTTGTTTAGAAAAAACAAGATAATTTCGCACGATGCTAGTTTTCCTTAAAACGTGGTTTCTGACAAATTTTGATGAAAGAAAATTCACCTGTGGGTTCTCTTTTGAGGCTACACCTTTAGACGTACACACCACACCAAATCTTTT
This sequence comes from Apodemus sylvaticus, assembly GCF_947179515.1. Taxonomy (NCBI): domain Eukaryota; kingdom Metazoa; phylum Chordata; class Mammalia; order Rodentia; family Muridae; genus Apodemus; species Apodemus sylvaticus. Next base: position 351,052 of record NW_026263225.1, read on the forward strand.
TGAGTTACACCGTGCTGTTTAGAAGATACAAGCAAATTTTTTTTACGATGCGTTATTTCTTCTCGTAAAGTGTTTCCAATAAGTACGTATTTGTCTTTACTCTGCAACACTGTGTTTCCTTATAACGTGGTATTCTTACATATTCTTTCGAGAGAAAACTCTCCTGTGCGTTCTCTTTTGAGGCTACATGCTTAGACATACACGCAACACCAAAGCTTTTCGAGTTACAACGTGTTTTTTTAGGAAGAACAAGGTAATTTCTCACGATGCGGGATTTCCTTAAAACGTGGTTTTCTGACAAATTTTGACGAAAGAAATTTGTCCTGTGGTTCTCTTTGAGGCTACACGTTTAGATGTACACGCCACACCAAATCTTTTCGAGTTACAACGTGTTGTTTAGGAGATACAAGGTAATTTTGTACGATGTTTTATTTCATCTCGTAAAGTTTAAGGGTTTCCAATACGAAAGTAGTTGTCATTATTCTGCAACAGTGTACTTCCTTATAATGTGGTATTCTTACATATTCTTTCGGGAGAAAACTCTCCTGTGTGTTCTCTTTTGAGGCTACACGCTTAGACATACACGCAACACTAAAGCTTTTCGAGTTACAACGTGTTGTTTAGGAAAAACAAGATAATTTCGCACGATGCGGGATTTCCTTAATACGTGGTTTTCTGACAAATTTTGACCAAAGAAAATTCTCCTGTGTGTTCTCTTTTGAGGCTACACGTTTAGACGTACAGGTCACACCAAATCTTTTCGAGTTACAACGTGTTGTTTAGGAGATACAAGCTAATTTTTTACGATGCGTTTTTTCTTCTCATAAAGTGTTTCCAATAAGTACGTATTTGTCTTTTCTCTGCAACACTGTATTTCCTTATAAGGTGGTATTCTTACATATTCTTTTTAGAGAAAACTCTCCTGTGTGCTCTCTTTTGAGTCTACACGCTTAGACATACACGCAACTCCAAAGCTTTTCGAGTTACAACGCATTGTTTAGGAAAAACAAGATAATTTTGCACGATAAGGGCTTTCCTTAAAACGTGGTTTTCTTACATATTTTGACGATAAAAAAGTCTCCTGTCGGTTCTCTTTTTAGGCTACACATTTAGACGTACACATCACACCAAATATTTTCGAGTTACAACGTGTTGTTTAGGAGATACAAGCTAATTTTGTATGATTTTTTATTTCTTCTCTTAAAGTTTTACAATATGTACGTATTTGTCTTTACTCTTCAACACTGTATTTCCTTATAACGTGGTATTCTTACATATTCTTTCGAGAGAAAACTCTCCTTGCATTCCTTTTAGAGGCTACACACTTAGACATACATGCAACACCAAAGCATTTCGAGTTACAACGTGTTGTTTAGGAAAAACAAGATAATTTCACACGATGCGGGATTTCCTTAAAACGTGGTTTTCTGACAAATTTTGATGAAAGAAAACTCTCCTCTGGGTTCTCTTTTGAGGATACACGTTTAGACGTACACGCCACACCAAATCTTTTCGAGTTACAACATGTTGTTTAGGACATACAAGCAAATTTTGCAAGATGCGTTATTTCTCTCATAAAGTGTTTCCAGTATGTACGTATTTGTCTTTACTCTGCCACACTGTATTTCCTTATAACGTGGTATTCTTATATATTCTTTCGAGAGAAAACTCTCCTATGCGTTCTCTTTTGGGGCTACATGCTTAGACATACACACAACACCAAAGCTTTTCGAGTTAAAACGTGTTGTTTAGGAAGAACAAGATAATTTCTCACGATGCGCGATTTCCTTAAAACGTGGTTTTCTGAAAAATTTTGACGAAAGAAAATTGTCCTGTGGGTTCTCTTTTGAGGCTACACGTTTAGACGTACATGGCACACCAAATCTTTTCGAGTTACAACGTGTTGTTTAGGAGATACAAGCTAATTTTGTACGATGCTTTAATTCATCTCGTAAAGTTTAAGGGTTTCCAATACATACGTGTTTGTCTTTACTCTGTAACACTGTATTTCCTTATAACGTGGTATTCTTTCATATTCTTTCGAGAGAAAACTCTCCTGTGCATTCTCTTTTGAGGCTACAAGCTTAGACATACACGCAACAGCAAAGCCTTTCGAGTTACAACATGTTGTTTAGGAAGAACAAGATAATTTCCCACGATGCGGGATTTCCTTAAAACGTGGTGTTCTGACAAATTTTGATGAATGAAAATACTCCTGTGGGTTCTCTTTTGAGGCTACACCTTTAGACGTACACACCACACCAAATCTTTTTGAGTTACACCGTGCTGTTTAGGAGATACAAGCTATTTTTTTTTACGATGCGTTATTTCTTCTCATAAAGTTTAAGTGTTTCCAATACATACGTTTTTGTCTTTACACTGCAACTCTGTATTTCCTTATAACGTGGTATTCTTACATATTCTTTCGAGAGAAAACTCTCCTGTGCATTCTCTTTTGAGGCTACACGCTTAGACATACAGGCAACACCACAGCTTTTCGAGTTACAATGTGTTGTTTAGGAAAAACAAGATAATTTAGCACGATGCGGGATTTCCTTAAAACGTGGTTTTCTGACAAATTTTGACGAAAGAAAATACTCCCGAGGTTTCTGTTTTGAGGCTACACGTTTAGACGTACACGCCACACCAAATCTTTTCGAGTTACAACGTGTTGTTTAGGAGATACAAGCTAATTTTTTAAGATGCGTTATTTCTTCTCGTAAAGTTTAAGTGTTTCCAATACGTACGTATTTGCCTTTACTCTGCAACACTGTTTTCCTAATAACGTGGTATTCTTACATATTCTTTCGAGAGAAAACTCTCCTGTGCGTTCTCTTTTGAGGCTACACGCTTAGACATACATGCAACACCAAAACTTTTCGAGTTACAACGTGTTGTTTAGGAAGAACAAGATAATTTCTCACGATGCGGGCTTTCCTTAAAACGAGGTTTGCTGACAAATTTTGACGAAAGAAAATTGTCCTGTGGGTTCTCTTTTGGGGCTACACGTTTAGACGTACAAGCCACACCAAATCTTTTCCAGTAAAAACGTGTTGTTTAGGAGATACAAGCTAATTTTGTACGATGCTTTAATACATCTCGTAAAGTTTAAGTGTTTCCAATATGTACGCTTTTGTCTTTACTCAGCAACACTGTACTTCCTTATAAAGTGGTATTCTTAACTATTCTTTTGAGAGAAAACTCTCCTGTGCGTTCTCTCTTGAGGCTACATGCTTAGACATACACGCAACACCAAAGCTTTTCGAGTTACAATGTGTTGTTTAGGAAAAACAAGATAATTTCGCACGATGCGGGGTTTCCTTAGTACGTGGTTTTCTGACAAATTTTGACCAAAGAAAATTCTCCTGTGCGTTCTCTTTTGAGGCTACACGTTTAGCCGTACACGCCACACCAAATCTTTTCGAGTTACAACCTGTTGTCTAGGAGATAGAAGCTAATTTTTTTACGATGCCTTATTTCTTCTCGTAAAGTGTTTCCAATAAGTACATATTTGTCTTTACTCTGCAACACTGTGTTTCCTTATAACGTGGTATTCTTACATATTCTTTCGAGAGAAAACTCTCCTGTGCGTTCTCTTTTGAGGCTACATGCTTAGACATACACGCAACACCAAAGCTTTTCGAGTTACAACATGTTTTTTAGGAAGAACAAGATAATTTCTCACGATGCGGGATTTCCTTAAGACGTGGTTTTCTGACAAATTTTGACGAAAGAAATTTGTCCTGTGGTTCTCTTTGAGGCTACACGTTTAGATGTACACGCCACACCAAATCTTTTCGAGTTACAACGTGTTGTTTAGGAGATACAAGCTAATTTTGTACGATGCTTTATTTCATCTCGTAAAGTTTAAGGGTTTCCAATACGAAAGTATTTGTCATTATTCTGCAACAGTGTACTTCCTTATAACGTGGTATTCTTACATATTCTTTCGAGAGAAAACTCTCCTGTGTGTTCTCTTTTGAGGCTACACGCTTAGACATACACCCAACACCAAAGCTTTTCGAGTTACAACGCGTTGTTTAGGAAAAACAAGATAATTTCACACGATGCGGGATTTCCTTAATACGTGGTTTTCTGACAAATTTTGACCAAAGAAAATTCTCCTGTGGGTTCTCTTTTGAGGCTACACGTTTAGACGTACACGCCACACCAAATCTTTTGGAGTTTCAACGTGTTGTTTAGGAGATACAAGCTAATTTTTTACGATATGTTATTTCTTCTCATAAAGTATTTCCAATAAGTACGTATTTGTCTTTAATCTGCAACATTGTATTTTCTTATAACGTGGTATTCTTACACATTCTTTCGAGAGAAAACTCTCCTCTGTGCTCTCTTTTGAGTCTACACGCTTAAACATACATGCAACACCTAAGCTTTTCGAGTTACAAGGTTTTGTTTAGGAAAAACAAGATAATTTCGCACGATGCGGGATTTCATAAACGTGGTTTTCTGAATATTTGATGAAAGAAAATTCTCCTATGGGTTCTCTCTTGAGGCTACACGTTTAGACGTACACGCCACACAAAGTCTTTTCGAGTTACAACGTGTTGTTTAGGAGATACGAGCTAATTTTGTACGATGCTTTATTTCATCTCGTAAAGTTTAAGGGTTTCCAATACGTACCTATTTGTCTTTACTCTGAAACACTGTATTTCCTTATAACGTGGTATTCTTACATATTCTTTTGAGAGAAAACTCTCCTGTGTGTTCTCTTTTGAGGCTACATGCTGAGACATACACGCAACACCAAAGCTTTTCGAGTTAAAACGTGTTGTTTAGGAAAAACAAGATAATTTCGCACGATGCAGGATTTCCTTAATACGTGGTTTTCTGACAAATTTGACCAAAGAAAATTCTCCTGTGGGTTCTCTTTTGAGGCTACACGTTTAGACGTACATGCCACACCAAATCATTTAGAGTTACAACGTGTTGTTTACGAGATACAAGCTAATTTTGTACGATGCATTATTTCTTCTCGTAAAGTGTTTCCAATATGTACGTATTTGTCTTTACTCTGCAACACTGTATTTACTTATAATGTGGTATTCTTATATATTCTTTCGAGAAAGAACTATCCTTTGCCTTCTCTTTTGAGGCTACATGCTTAGACATACACGCAACACCAAATCTTTTCGAGTTACAACGTGTTGTTTAAGAAAAACAAGATAATTTTGCACGATGAGGGATTTCCTTAAAACGTAGTTTTCTCACAAATTTTGACGATAGAAAATTCTCCTGTGGGTTCGCTTTTGAGGGTACACGTTTAGACGTACATGCCCCACCAAATCCTTTCGAGTTACAACCTGTTGTTTAGGAGATACAAGCTAATTTTGTATGGTGCGTTATTGCTTCTCGTAAAGTGTTTCCAATAAGTACGTATTTGTCTTTACTCTGCAACACTGTATTTCCTTATAACCTGGTATTCTTACATATCCTTTCTAATGAAAACTCTCCTGTGTGTTCTCTTTTGAGGCTACACAATGAGACAAACACGCAACACCAAACCTTTTCGAGTTACAACGTGTTGTTTAGGAAAAACAAGATAATTTCCCACAATGCAGGATTTCCTTAATACGTGGTTTTCTGACAAATTTGACCAAAGAAAATTCTCCTGTGTGTTCTCTTTTGAGGCTACACGTTTAGACGTACACACCACATCAAATCTTTTCGAGTTACAACGTGTTGTTTAGGAGATACAAGCTAATTTTGTATGATGCATTATTTCTTCTCGTAAAGTGTTTCCAATATGTACGTATTTGTCTTTACTCTGCAAGACTGTATTTCCTTATAACGTGGTATTCTTACATATTCTTTCGAGAAAAAACTCTCCTTTGCATTCTCTTTTGAGGCTACACGCTTAGACATACACGAAACACCAAAACTTTTCGAGTTACAACTTGTTGTTTAGGAAAAACAAGATAATTTTGCACGCTGAGGGATTTCCTTAAAACGTGTTTTTCGTACATATTTTGACGATAAAAAATTCTCCTGTCGGTTCTCTTTTGAGGCTACACGTTTAGACGTACATGTCACACCAAATATTTTCGAGTTACAACGTGTTGTTTATGAGATACAAGCTAATTTTGTACGAATTTTTATTTCTTCTCTTAAAGTGTTTACAATATGTACGTATTTGTCTTTATGCTGCAACACTGTATTTCCTTATAAGGTGGTATTCTTACATATTCTTTCGAGAGAAAACTCTCCTTGCATTCCCTTTAGAGGCTACACACTTAGACATACACGCAACCCCAAAGCTTTTCGAGTTACAACGTGTTGTTTAGGAAAAACAAGATAATTTCGCACGATGCGGGATTTCCTTAAAACGTGGTTTTCTGACAAATTTTGATGAAAGAAAACTCTCCTGTGGGTTCTCTTTTGAGGATACACGTTTAGACGTACACGCCACACCAAATCTTTTCGAGTTACAACATGTTGTTTAGGACATACAAGCTAATTTTGCAAGATGCGTTATTTCTCTCATAAAGTGTTTCCAGTACGTACGTATTTGTCTTTACTCTGCCACACTGTATTTCCTTATAACGTGGTATTCTTACATATTCTTTCGAGAGAAAACTCTCCTATGCGTTCTCTTTTGGGGCTACACGCTTAGACATACACCCAACACCAAAGCTTTTCGAGTTAAAACGTGTTGTTTAGGAAGAACAAGATAATTTCTCACGATGCGGTATTTCCTTAAAACGTGGTTTTCTGAAAAATTTTGACGAAAGAAAATTGTCCTGTGGGTTCTCTTTTGAGGCTACACGTTTAGACGTACATGCCACACCAAATCTTTTCGAGTTACAACGTGTTGTTTAGGAGATACAATCTAATTTTGTACGATGCTTTATTTCATCTCGTAAAGTTTAAGGGTTTCCAATACATACGTGTTTGTCTTTACTCTGCAACACTGTATTTCCTTATAACGTGGTATTCTTTCATATTCTTTTGAGAGAAAACTCTCCTGTGCGTTCTCTTTTGAGGCTACAAGCTTAGACATACACGCAACAGCAAAGCTTTTCTAGTTACAACGTGTTGTTTAGGAAGAACAAGATAATTTCCCACGATGCAGGATTTCCTTAAAACGTGGTGTTCTGACAAATTTTGACGAAAGAAAATTCTCCTGTGGGTTCTCTTTTGAGGCTACACCTTTAGACGTACACACCACACCAAATCTTTTTGAGTTACACCGTGCTGTTTAGGAGATACAAGCTAATTTTTTTTACGATGCGTTATTTCTTGTCGTAAAGTTTAAGTGTTTCCAATACATACGTTTTTGTCTTTACTCTGCAACTCTCTATTTCCTAATAACGAGGTATTCTTACATATTCTTTCGAGAGAAAACTCCCCTGTGCGTTCTCTTTTGAGGCTACACGCTTAGACATACACACAACAACAAAGCTTTTCGAGTTACAACGTGTTTTTAAGGAAAAACAAGATAATTTTCACGATGCGGGATTTACTTAAAACGTGGTTTTCTGAAAAATTTTGAAGAAAGAAAGTTATTCTGTGGGTTCTCTTTTGAGGCTACACGTGTAGACGTACACGCCACACCAAATCTTTTTGAGTTACAACGTGTTGTTTAGGAGATACAAGCTAATTTTTTAAGATGCGTTATTTCTTCTCGTAAAGTTTAAGTGTTTCCAATTCGTACGTATTTGCCTTTACTCTGCAACACTGTTTTCCTTATAACGTGGTATTCTTGCATATTCTTTCGAGAGAAAACTCTCCTGTGCATTCTCTTTTGAGGCTACACGCTTAGACATACAAGCAACACCAAAGCTTTTCGAGTTACAACTTGTTGTTTTGGAAGAACAAGATAATTTCACACGATGCGGGGTTTCCTTAATACGTGGTTTTCTGACAAATTTTGACCAAAGAAAATTCTCCTTGTGGTTTCTCTTTTGAGGCTACACGTTTAGCCGTACACGCCACATCAAATCTTTTCGAGTTACAACCTGTTGTTTAGGAGATACAAGCTAATTTTGAACGATGCGTTATTTCTTCTCTTAAAGTGTTTCCAATAAGTATGTATTTGTCTTTACTCTGCAACACTGTATTTCCTTATAACGTGGTATTCTTCCATATTCTTTCGAGAGAAAACTCTCCTGTGCGTTCTCTTTTGAGGCTACATGCTTAGACATACACGCAACACCAAAGCTTTTCGAGTTACAACGTGTTTTTTAGGAAGAACAAGATAATTTCTCACGATGCGGGATTTCCTTAAAACGTGGTTTTCTGACAAATTTTGACGAAAGAAAATTGTTCTGTGGTTCTCTTTTGAGGCTACACGTTTAGATGTACACGCCACACCAAATCTTTTCGAGTTACAACGTGTTGTTTAGGAGATACAAGCTAATTTTGTACGATGCTTTATTTAATCTCGTAAAGTTTAAGGGTTTCCAATACGTAAGTATTTGTCATTATTCTGCAACAGTGTACTTCCTTATAACGTGGTATTCTTACATATTCTTTCGAGAGAAAACTCTCCTGTGTGTTCTCTTTTGAGGCTACACGCTTAGACATACACGCAACACCAAAGCTTTTCGAGTTACAACGCGTTGTTTAGGAAAAACAAGATAATTTCGCACGATGCGGGATTTCCTTAATACGTGGTTTTCTGACAAATTTGACCAAAGAAAATTCTCCTGTGGGTTCTCTTTTGAGGCTACACATTTAGACGTACACGCCACACCAAATCATTTAGAGTTACAACGTGTGTTTAGGAGATACAAGCTAATTTTGTACGATGTGTTTTTTCTTCTCGTAAAGTGTTTCCAATATGTACGTATTTGTCTTTACTCTACAACACTGTATTTCCTTATAACGTGGTATTCTTATATATTCTTTCGAGAAAGAACTCTCCTTTGCGTTCTCTTTTGAAGCTACATGCTTAGACATACACGCAACACCAAAGCTTTTCGAGTTACCACGTGTTGTTTAAGAAAAACAAGATAATTTTTCACGATGAGGGATTTCCTTAAAACGTGGTTTTCTCACAAATTTTGACGATAGAAAATTCTCCTGTGGGTTCTCTTTTGACGCTACACGTTTAGACGTACATGCCACACCAAATCCTTTCGAGTTACAACCTGTTGTTTAGGAGATACAAGCTAATTTTGTATGATGCGTTATTTCTTCTTGTAAAGTGTTTCCGATAAGTACGTATTTGTCTTTACTCTGCAACACTGTATTTCCTTATAACCTGGTATTCTTACATATTTTTTCTAGTGAAAACTCTACTGTGTGTTCTCTTTTGAGGCTACACACTGAGACAAACACGCAACACCAAATCTTTTCGAGTTACAACGTGTTGTTTAGGAAAAACAAGATAATTTCCCACGATGCAGGATTTCCTTCATATGTGGTTTTCTGACAAATTTGACCAAAGAAAATTCTCCTGTGGGTTCTCTTTTGAGGCTACACTTTTATACGTACATGCGACATCAAATCTTTTCGAGTTACAACGTGTTGTTTAGGAGATACAAGCTAATTTTGTATGATGCGTTATTTCTTCTCTAAAGTGTTTCCAATATGTACGTATTTGTCTTTACTCTGCAACTCTGTATTTCCTTATAACGTGGTATTCTTACATATTCTTTCGAGAAAAAACTCTCCTTTGCATTCTCTTTTGAGGCTACACGCTTAGACATACACACAACACCAAAGATTTCGAGTTACAACTTGTTGTTTAGGAAAAACAAGATAATATTGCACGATGAGGGATTTCCTTAAAACGTGGTTTTCTCACATATTTTGACGATAAAAATTCTCCTGTCGGTTCTCTTTTGAGGCTACACGTTTAGACGTACACGGCACACCAAATATTTTCGAGTTACAACCTGTTGTTTAGGAGATACAAGCTAATTTTGTACGATTTTTTATTTCTTCTCTTAAAGTGTTTCCAATATGTACGTATTTGTCTTTACTCTGCAACACTGTATTTCCTTATAACGTGGTATTCTTACATATTCTTTCGAGAGAAAACTCTCCTTGCATATCCTTTTGAGGCTACACACTTAGACATACACGCAACACCAAAGCTTTTCGAGTTACAACTTGTTGTTTAGGAAAAACAAGATAATTTTGCAGGATGCGGGATTTCGTTAAAACGTGGTTTTCTGACAAATTTTGAAGAAAGAAAATTCTCCAGTGCGCTCTCTTTTGAGGCTACACGTTTAGACATACTCACCAAACAAAATGTTTGTGAGTTTCCACTTTTTGTTTAGGACATACAAGCTAATATTTCATGATGCGTAATTTCTTCTCGTAAAGTGTTTCCAATATGTACGTATTTGTCTTTACTCTGCAACACTGTATTTCCATATAACGTTGTATTCTTACATGTTCTTTTGAGAGAAAATTCTCCTGTGCATTCTCTTTTGAGGCTACACGCTTAGACATACACGCAACACCAAAGCTTTTCGAGTTACAACGTGTTGTTTAGGAAAAACAAGATAATTTCGCATTATGCGGGATTTCCTTAAAACGTGGTTTTCTGACAAATTTTGACGAAAGAAAATTCTCCTTTGTGTTCTCTTTTGAGGCTACACGTTTAGACATACACGCCAAACCAAAACTTTTCATGTTACAACGTGTTGTTTAGGAGATACAAGCTAATTTTGTACGATGCGTTATTTCTTTTCCTAAAGTGTTTCCAATATGTACTTATTTGCCTTTACTCTGCAAAATTGTATTTCTTTATAACGTGGTATTCTTACATATTCTTTCGAGAGAAAACTCACCTGTGCCTTCGCTTTTGAGGCTCCACGCTTAAACATACACGCAACACCAAAGCTTTTTGAGTTACAACATGTTGTTTAGGAAAAACAAGATGATTTTGCATGATGCGGGATTTCCTTAAAACGTGGTTTTCTGAAAAAATTTAACGAAAGAAAATTGTCCGGTGGGTTCACTTTTGAGGCTACACGTTTAGACGTACACGCCACACCAAATCTTTTCCAGTTACAACGTGTTGTTTAGGAGATACAAGTTAATTTTTTACGATGCGTTATTTCTTCTCATAAAGTATTTCCAATATGTACGTATTTGTCTTTACTCTGCAACACTGTTTTTCCTTATAACGTGGTATTCTTACATATTCTTTCTAGAAAAAACTCTCCTTTACATTCTCTTTTGAGGCTACACGCTTAGACATGCACGCAACACCAAAGCGTTTCGAGTTACAACTTGTTGTTTAGGAAAAACAAGATAATTTTGCACGATGAGGGATTTCCTTAAAACGTGGTTTTCTCACATATTTTGACGAAAGAAAATTCTTCTGTGGGTTCTCTTTTGAGGCTACACGTTTAGCTGTACACGCCACACCAAATCCTTTCGAGTTACAACCTGTTGTTTAGGAGATACAAGCTAATAATGTGTGTTGCGTTATTTCTTCTCGTAAAGTGTTTGCAATACATACGTATTTGTCTTTACTCTGCAACTCTGTATTTCCTTATAATGTGATATTCTTACATATTCTTTCGAGGGAAAACTCTCCTGTGTGTTCTCTTTTGAGGCTACATGCTTAGATATACATGCAACACCAAAGCTTTTCGAGTTACAACGTGTTGTTTAGGGAAAACAAGATAATTTCGCACGATGCGAGATTTCCTTAAAACGTGGTTTCTGACAAATTTTGTTGAAAGAAAATTCTCCTGTGGGTTCTCTTTTAAGGCTACACGTTTAGACGTATACATCACACCAAATCTTTTCGAGTTACAACGTGATGTTTAGGAGATACAATCTAATTTTGTACGATGCGTTATTTCTTCTCTTAAAGTGTTTCCAATATGTACGTATTTGTCTTTACTCTGCAACACTGTATTTCCTACAACGTGGTATTCTTACATATTCTTTCGAGAGAAAACTCTCCTGTGCATTCCCTTTTGTGGCTACACACTTAGACATACACGCAACACCAAAACTTTTCGAGTTACAACTTGTTGTTTAGGAAAAACAAGATAATTTCGCAGGATGCGGGATTTCGTTAAAACGTGATTTTCTGACAAATTTTGAAGAAAGAAAATTCTCCTATTGGTTCTCTTTTGAGGCTACACGTTTAGACGTACACGCCACATGAAGTCCTTTCGAGTTACCACGTGTTGTTTAGGAGATACAAGCTAATTTTTTACGATGCATTATTTCTTCTTGTAAAGTGTTTCCAACAAGTATGTATTTGTCTTTACTCTGCAACACTGTATTTCCTTATAACGTTGTATTCTTACATGTTCTTTCTAGAGAAAACTCTCCTGTGCATACTCTTTAGAGGCTACACGCTTAGACATACACGCAACAACAAAGCTTTTCGAGTTACAACGTGTTTTTAAGGAAAAACAAGATAATTTTCACGATGCGGGATTTACTTAAAACATGGTTTTCTGAAAAATTTTGAAGAAAGAAAGTTATCCTGTGGGTTCTCTTTTGAGGCTACACGTGTAGACGTACGAGCCACACCAAATCTTTTCGAGTTACAACGTGTTGTTTAGGAGATACAAGCTAATTTTGTACGATGCATTATTTCTTCTCTTAAAGTGTTTCCAATGGTACGTAATTGTCTTTTCTGTGCAACACTGTATTTCCTTATAACGTGGTATTCTTACATATTCGTTCAAGAGAAAACTCTCCTGTGCGTTCTCTTTTGAGGCTACACGCTTAGACATACACGCAACACCAAAGCTTTTCGAGTTACAATGTGTTGTTTAGGAAAAACTAGAAAATTTCACACGAAGCGAGATTTCCATACAACGTGTTTTCTGACAAATTTTGATGAAAGAAAATTCTCCTATGGGTTCTCTTTTGAGGCTACACATTTAGACGTACACGCCACACCAAGTCCTTTCGAGTTACCACGTGTTGTTTAGGAGATACAAGCTAATTTTTTACAATGCGTTATTTCTTCTCGTAAAGTGTTTCCAACAAGTATGTTTTTGTCTTTACTCTGCAACACTGTATTCCTTATAACGTTGTATTCTTACATGTTCTTTCGAGAGAAAACACTCCTGTGTGTACTCTTTAGAGGCTACACGCTTAGACATACTCGCAACACCAAAGCTTTTCGAGTTACAACGTGTTGTTTAGGAAAAACAAGATAATTTCTCACGATGCGGGATTTCCTTAAAACGTGGTTTTCTGACAAATTTTGACGAAAGAAAATTCTCCTGTGGGTTCTCTTTTGAGGCTACACGTGTAGACATACGGGCCACACCAAATCTTTTCGAGTTACAACGTGTTGTTTAGGAGATACAAGCTAATTTTGAACGATGCGTTATTTCTTCTCATAAAGTGTTTCCAATATGTACGTATTTGTCTTTACTCTGCAACACTGTATTTCCTTATAACGTGGTATTCTTACATATTCGTTCGATAGAAAACTCTCCTGGGCATTCCCTTTAGAGGCTACACACTTAAACATACATGAAACACCAAAGCTTTTCGAGTTACAACTTGTTGTTTAGGAAAAACAAGATAATTTCCCAGGATGCGGGATTTCCTTATAACGTGGTTTTCTGACAAATTTTGAAGAAAGAAAATTCTCCTGTGGGGTCTCTTTTGAGGCTACACTTTTAGACGTACACGCCAAACCAAATCTTTTCGGGTTACCACTTGTTGTTTAGGAGATACAAGCTTATATTTTATGATGCGTCATTTCTTCTCGTAAAGTGTTTCCAATATTTATGTTTTTGTCTTTACTCTGCAACACTGTATTTCCTTATAACGTTGTAGTCTTACATGTTCCTTTGAGAGAAAACTCTCCTGTGCATTCTCTTTTGAGGCTACACGCTTAGATATACACGCAACACCAAAGCTTTTCGAGTTACAACGTGTTGTTTAGGAAAAACAAGATAATTTTGCACGATGCGGGATTTCCTTAAAACGTGGTTATCTAATTTTGATGAAAGAAAATTCTCCTGTTGGTTCTCTTTTGAGGCTACACGTTTAGACGTACACGCCAAACCAAATCTTTTCGAGTTACCACGTGTTGTTAGGAGATACAAGGTAAGTTTGTATGATGTATTATTTCTTCTCGTAAAGTGTTTCCAATATGTACTTATTTGTCTTTACTCTGCAAAATTGTATTTCCTAATAACGTGGTATTCTTACATATTCTCTCGAGAGAAAACTATCCTGTGCCTTCTCTTTTGAGGCTCCACGCTTAGACATACACGCAACACTAAAGGTTTTCGAGTTACAATATGTTGTTTAGGAAAAAGAAGATGGTTTCACACGATGCGGGATTTCCTTAAAACTTGGTTCTGTGAAAAATTTTGATGAAAGAAAATTCTCCTGTGGGTTCTCCTTTGAGGCTACACGTTTAGACGTACAGGCCACACCAAATCTTTTCGAGTTACAACTTGTTGTTTAGGAGATACAAGCTAATTTTGTACTACGCGATAATTCTTCTCGTAAAGTGTTTCCAATACGTATGTGTTTGTCTTTACTCTGCAACATTGTATTTCCTTATAACGTGGCATTCTTACATATTCTTTCGAGAGAAAACTCTCCTGTGCTTTCTCTTTTGAGGCTACACGCTTAGACATACACGCAACACCAGAGCTTTTCGAGTTACAACGTGTTGTTTAGGAAAAACTAGATAATTTCGCACAATGCGAGATTTCCTTAAAACGTGGTTTCTGACAAATTTTGATGAAAGAAAATTCTCCTGTGGGATCTCTTTTGAGGCTACACGTTTAGACGTACAGGCCACACCAAATCTTTTCGAGTAACAACGTGTTGTTTAGGAGATTCAAGCTAATTTTGTACGATGCGTTAATTCTTCTCGTAAAGTGTTTCCAATATGTACGTATTTGTCTTTACTCTGCAACACTGTATTTCCTTATAACGGGGTATTCTTACATATTCTTTCGAGAGAAAACTCTCCTGTGCATTCCCTTTTGAGGCTACACACTTAGACATACACGCAACACCAAAGCTTTTCGAGTTACAACTTGTTGTTTAGGAAAAACAAGATAATTTCGCAGGATGCGGGATTTCGTTAAAACGTGGTTTTCTGACAAATTTTGAAGAAAGAAAATTCTCCAGTGGGTTCTCTTTTGAGGCTACACTTTTAGACGTACACGCCAAACCAAATGTTTTCGAGTTTCCACTTTATTTTAGGACATACAAGCTAATATTGTATGATGCGTAATTTCTTCTCGTAAAGTGTTTCCAATAAGTACGTATTTGTCTTTACTCTGCAACACTGTATTTCCTTATAACGTTGTATTCTTACATGATCTTTCGAGAGAAAACTCTCCTGTGCATTCTCTTTTGAGGCTACACGCTGAGACATACACGCAACACCAAAGCTTTTCGAGTTACAAGGTGTTGTTTAGGAAAAACAAGATAATTTCGCACGATGCGGGATTTCCTTAAAACGTGGTTTTCTGAAAATTTTGACGAAAGAAAATTCTCCTTTGTGTTCTCTTTTGAGGCTACACGTTTAGACGTACATGCCAAACCAAATCTTTTCGAGTTACCACGTGTTGTTTAGGAGATGCAAGCTAATTTTGTACGATGCGTTATGATGCGTTATTTCTTCTCCTAAAGTGTTTCCAATATGTACTTATTTGCCTTTACTCTGCAAAATTGTATTTCTTTATAACGTGGTATTCTTACATATTCTTTCGAGAGAAAACTCTCCTGTAACTTCGCTTTTGAGGCTCCACGCTTAGACATACACGCAACACCAAAGCTTTTTGAGTTACAACATGTTGTTTAGGAAAAAGAAGATGATTTCGCACGATGCGGGATTTCCTTAAAACGTGGTTTTCTGAAAATTTTTAACGAAAGAAAATTGTCCTGTGGGTTCTCTTTTGAGGCAACACGTTTAGACGTACACGCCACACCGAATTTTTTCGAGTTACAACGTGTTGTTTAGGAGATACAAGTTAATTTTTTACGATGCGTTATTTCTTCTCGTAAAGTGTTTCCAATATGTACGTATCTGTCTTTACTCTGCAACACTCTATTTCCTTATAACGTGGTATTCTTACATATTCTTTCTAGAAAAAACTCTCCTTTACATCCTCTTTTGAGGCTACACGCTTAGACATACAAACAACACCAAAGTTTTTCGAGTTACAACATGTTGTTTAGGAAAAACAAGATAATTTTGCATGATGAGGGATTTCTTTATATCGTGGTTTTCTGACAAATTTTGAAGAAAGAAAATTCTCCTGTGGGGTCTCTTTTGAGGCTACACTTTTAGACGTACACGCCAAACCAAATCTTTTCGAGTTACCACTTGTTGTTTAGGAGATACAAGCTTATATTTTATGATGTGTCATTTCTTCTCGTAAAGTGTTTCCAATATGTACGTATTTGTCTTTACTCTCCAACACTGTATTTCCTTATAACGTTGTATTCTTACATGTTCTTTCGAGAGAAAACTCTCCTGTGCATTCTCTTTTGAGGCTACACACTGAGACATACATGCAACACCAATGCTTTTCGTGTTACAAGTTGTTGTTTAGGAAAAACAAGATAATTTTGCACGATGGGGGATTTCCTTAAAACGTGGTTTTCTGACAAATTATGAGGAAAGAAAGTTCTCCTTTGTGTTCTCTTTTGCGGCTACACGTTTAGACGTACACGCCAAACCAAACCTTTTCGAGTTACCACGTGTTGTTTAGGAGATACAAGCTAATTTTGTCCGATGCGTTATTTCTTCTCCTAAAGTGTTTCCAATATGTACTTATTTGCCTTTACTCGGCAAAATTGTATTTCTTTATAACGTATATTCTTACATATTCTTTCGAGAGAAAACTCTCCTGTGCCTTCGCTTTTGAGGCTCCACGCTTAGACATACACGCACCACCAAAGCTTTTTGAGTTACAACATGTTGTTTAGGAAAAAGAAGATGATTTCGCACGATGCTGGATTTCCTTAAAACGCGGTTTTCTGAAAAAAATTTAACGAAAGAAAATTGTCCTGTGGGTTCTCTTTTGAGGCTACACGTTTAGACGTACACGCCACACCAAATCTTTTCGAGTTACAACGTGTTGTTTAGGAGAAACAAGTTAATTTTTTACGATGCGTTATTTCTTCTCGTAGAGAGTTTCCAATATGTACGTATTTGTCTTTACACTGCAACAATGTATTTCCTTATAACGTGGTATTCTTAAATATTCTTTCGAGAAAAAACTCTCCTTTACATTCTTTTTTGAGGCTACACGCTTAGACATACACGCAACACCAAAGCTTTTCGAGTTACAACTTGTTGTTTAGGAAAAACAAGATAATTTTGCACGATGAGGGATTTCCTTAAAACGTGGTTTTCTCACATATTTTGACGAAAGAAAATTCTCCTGTTGGTTCTCTTTTGAGGCTACACGTTTAGCCGTACACGCCACACCAAATCCTTTCGAGTTACAACCGGTTGTTTAGGAGATACGAGCTAATTTTGTATGATGCATTAGTTCTTCTCGTAAAGTGTTTCCAATACATACGTATTTGTCTTTACTCTGCAACACTGTATTTCCTTATAATGTGATATTCTTACATATTCTTTTGAGGGAAAACTCTCCTGTGTGTTCTCTTTTGAGGCTACATGCTTAGACATACACACAACACCAAAGATTTTCGAGTTACAACGTGTTGTTTAGGAAAAACTAGATAATTTCGCACAATGCGAGATTTCCTTAAAACGTGGTTTCTGACAAATTTTGATGAAAGAAAATTCTCCTGTGGGTTCTCTTTTGAGGCTACACGTTGAGACGTACACGTCACACCAAAACTTTTCGAGTTACAACGAGTTGTTTAGGAGACACAAGCTAATTTTGTATGATGCGATATTTCTTCTTTTAAAGTGTTTCCAATATGTACGTATTTGTCTTTACTCTGCAACACTGTATTTCCTTATAACGTGGTATTCTTACATATTCTTTCGAGAGAAAACTCTCCTGTGCATTCCCTTTTGTGGCTACACACTTAGTCATACACGCAACACCAAAGCTTTTCGAGTTACAACTTGTTGTTTAGGAAAAACAAGATAATTTCGCAGGATGCGGGATTTCGTTAAAACGTGATTTTCTGAAAAATTTTGAAGAAAGAAAATTCTCCTATGGGTTCTCTTTTCAGGCTACACGTTTAGACATACACGCCACACCAAGTCCTTTCGAGTTACCACGTGTTGTTTAGGAGATACAAGCTAATTTTTTACAATGCGTTATTTCTTCTCGTAAAGTGTTTCCATCAAGTATGTATTTGTCTTTACTCTGCAACACTGTATTCCCTTATAACGTTGTATTCTTACATGTTCTTTTGAGAGAAAACTCTCCTGTGCGTACTCTTTAGAGGCTACACACTTAGACATACACGCAACGCCAAAGATTTTCGAGTTACAATGTGTTGTTTAGGAAAAGCAAGATAATTTCGCACGATGCGAGATTTCCATAAAACGTGGTTTTCTGAAAAATTTTGATGAAAGAAAGTTTTCCTGTGGGTTCTCTTTTGAGGCTACACGTGTAGAAGTACGAGCCACAACAAATCTTTTCGAGTTCCAATTGTTGTTTAGGAGATACAAGATAATTTTGTACGATGTGTTATTTCCTCTCTTAAAGTGTTTCCAATACGTACGTATTTGTCTTTATTCTGCAACACTGTATTTTCTCATAACATGGTATTCTTACAAATTCTTTCGAGAGAAAACTCTCCTGTGCATTCTCTTTTGAGGCTACAAGATTAGACATACACCCAACTCCAAAGCTTTTCGAGTTACAACATGTTTTTCAGGAAAAAGAAGATGATTTGGCACGATGCGGGATTTCCTTAAAACGTGGTTTTCTGAAAAATTTTGACGAAAGAAAATTCTCCTGTGGGTTCTCTTTTGAGGCTACACGTTTAGACGTACACGCCACACCAAATCTTTTTGAGTTACAACGTTTTGTTTAGGAGATACAAGCTAATTTTCTACGATGCGTTACTTCTTCTCGTAAAGTGTTTCCAATATGTACATATTTGTCTGCTCTGCAACACTGTGTTTCCTATAACGTGGTATTCTTACATATTATTTCGAGAGAAAACTATCCTGTGCGTTCTCTTTTGAGGCTACACACTTAGACATACAGGCAACACCAAAGCTTTTCGAGTTACAACATGTTGTTTAGGAAAAACAAGATAATTTCGCACGATGCAGGATTTCCTTAAAACGTGGTTTTCTGACAAATTTTGACGAAAGAAAATTCTCCTGTCGGTTCACTTTTTGGGCTACACATTTAGACGTACACGCCACACCAAATCCTTTAGAGTTACCACGTGTTGTTTAGGAGATACAAGCTAATTTTGTATGATGCGTTATTTCTTCTCGTAAAGTGTTTCCAATACGTACGTATTTGTCTTTACTCTGCAACACTGTATTTCCTTTTAACGTTGTATTATTACATGTTCTTTTGAGAGAAAACTCTCCTGTGCATTGTCTTTAGAGGCAACATGCTCAGACATACACGCAACACCAAAGCTTTTCGAGTTACAACGTGTTGTTTAGGAAAAACAAGATAATTTTGCACGATGCGGGATTTCCTTAAAACGTGGTTCTTTGACAAATTTTGACGAAAAAAAGTTCTCCTGTTGGTTCTCTTTTGAGGCTACAAGTGTAGAAGTACGAGCCACACCAAATATTTTCGAGTTATAACGTGTTGTTTAGGAGATACAAGCAAATTTTGTACGATGCGTTATTTCTTCCCTAAATTGTTTCCAATATGTCGTTATTTATCTTTACTCTGCAACACTGTATTTTCTTATAACGTGGTATTCTTACATATTCTTTCGAGGGAAAACTCTCCTGTGCATGCTCTTTTGAGGCTACACGCTCAGACGAACACGCACGCCAAAGCTTTTCGAGTTACAACGTGTTGTTTAGGAAAAAGAAGATAATTTCGCACGATGCGAGATTTCCATAAAACGTGGTTTTCAGACAAATTTTGACGGAAGAAAGTTCTCCTCTGGGTTCTCTTTTGAGGCTACACGTGTAGAGGTACGAGCCACACCAAATATTTTCGAGTTACAATGTGTTGTTTAGGAGATACAAGCTAATTTTGTACAATGCGTTATTTCTTCTCTTAAAGTGTTTCCAATACGTATGTAGTTGTCTTTATTCTGCAACACTGTATTTCCTTATAACGTGGTATTCTTACATATTCTTTCGAGAGAAAACTCTCCTGTGCATTCTCTTTTGAGGCTACATGCTTAGACATACATGCAACACCAAAGCTTTTCGAGTTACAACGTGTTGTTTAGGAAAAACAAGATAATTTCGCACGATGCGCTATTTCCTTAAAAAGTGGTTTCAGACAAATTTTGATGAAAGAAAATTCTCCTGTGGGTTCTCGTTTGAGGCTACACTTTTAGACGTACATGACACACCAAATCTTTTCGAGTTACAACGTGTTGTTTAGGAGATACAAGCTCATTTTTTACGATGCATTATTTCTTCTCGTAAAGTTTTTCCAATATGTACTTATTTGTCTTTACTCTGCAAAATTGTATTTCCTTTTAACGTGGTATTCTTACATATTCTTTCAAGAGAACACTCTCCTGTGCCTTCTCTTTTGAGTCTCCACGCTTACACATACACGCAACACCAACGCTTTTCGAGTTACAACATGTTGTTTAGGAAAAAGAAGATGATTTCGCACGATGCGGGATTTCCTTAAAACGTGGTTTTCTGAAAAATTTTGACGAAAGAAAATTCTCCTGTGGGTTCTCTTTTGAGGCTACATGTTTAGATGTACACGCCACACCAAATCTTTTCGAGTTACAACGTGTTGTTTTGGAGATACAAGCTAATTTTGTACGATGCGTTAATTCTTCTCATAAAGTGTTTCCAATACATACGTATTTGTCTTTACTCTGCAACACTGTATTTCCTTATAACGTGGTATTCTTACATATTCTTTCGAGAGAAAAGTATCCTGTGCGTTCCCTTTTGAGGCTGCACACTTAGACATACAGGCAACATCAATGCTTTTAGAGTTACAACGTGTTGTTTATGAAAAACAAGATTATTTCGCACGATGCGGGATTTCTTTAAAACGTGGTTTTATGACAAATTTTGACGAATGAAAATTCTCCTGTGGGTTCTCTTTTGAGGCTCCACGTTTAGACATACATGCCACACCAAATCCTTTCGAGTTACCACGTGTTGCTTAGGAGAAACAAGCTAATTTTCTACGATGCGTTATTTCTTCTCGTAAAGTGTTTCCAATAATTACGAATTTGTCTTTACTCTGCAACACTGTATTTCCTTATAAGGTTGTATTCTTACATGTTATTTCGAGAGAAAACTCTCCTGTGCGTTCTCTTTAGAGGCTACAGGCTTAGACATACACGGAACACCAAAGCTTTTTGAGTTACAACATGTTGTTTATGAAAAACAAGATAATTTTGCACGATGCGGGATTTCCTTAAAACGTGGTTTTCTGACAAATTTTGACGAAAGAAAGTTATCCTGTGGTTTCTCTTTTGAGGGTACACGTGTAGACGTACGAGCCACACCAAATCTTTTCGAGTTACAACGTGTTGTTTAGGAGATACAAGCAAATTTTGTAAGATGCGTTATTTCTTCTCCTAAGTGTTTCCAATATGTACTTATTTGCCTTTACTCTGCAACATTGTATTTCCATATAACGTGGTATTCTTACATATTCTTTCGAGGGAAAACGCTCCTGTGCGTGCTCTTTTGAGGCTACACGTGTAGACATACAGGCAACGCCAAAGCTTTTCGAGTTACAACGTGTTGTTTAGGAAAAACAAGATAATTTCGCACGATGCGAGATTTCCATAAAACGTGGTTTTCTGAAAAATTTTGATGAAAGAAAGTTCTCCTGTGGGTTCTCTTTTGAGGCTACACTTCTAGAGGTATGAGCCACACCAAATCTTTTCGAGTTACAAGTGTTCTTTAGGAGATACAAGCTAATTTTGTACGATGCGTTATTTCTTCTCTTAAAGTGTTTCCAATACGTACGTAGTTGTCTTTACTCTGCAACACTGTATTTCCTTATAACGTGGTATTCCTACATATTCTTTCAAGAGAAAACTCTCCTGTGCGTTCTCTTTTGAGGCTACAAGCTTAGACATACACGCAACACCAAAGCTTTTCGATTTACAACGTGTTGTTTAGGAAAAACAAGATAATTTCGCACGATGCGAGATTTCCTTTAAACGTGGTTTCTGACAAATTTTGATGAAAGAAAATTCTCCTGTGGGTTCTCTTTTGAGGCTAAACGTTTAGACATACACGTCACACCAAATCTTTTCGAGTTACAACGTGTTGTTTAGGAGATACAAGCTAATTTTTTACGATCCATTCTTCCTTCTCATAAAGTGTTTCCAATATGTACTTATTTGTCTTTACTCTGCAAAATTGTATTTCCTTATAACGTGGTATTCTTACATATTCTTTCGAGAGAAAACTCTCCTGTGCCTTCTCTTTTGAGGCTCCATGCTTACACATTCACGCAACACCAAATCTTTTCAAGTTACAACATGTTGTTTAGGAAAAAGAAGATGATTTCGCACGATGGGGGATTTCCTTAACACGTGGTTTTCTGAAAAATTTTGACGAAAGAAAATTCTCCTGTGGGTTCTCTTTTGAGGCTACATGTTTAGACGTACACGCCACACCAAATCTGTTCGAGTTACAACGTATTGTTTAGGAGATACAAGTTAATTTTTTACAATGCGTTAATTCTTCTCATAAAGTGTTTCCAATACATACATATTTGTCTTTACCCTGAAACATTGTATTTCCTTATAACGTGGTATTCTTACATATTCTTTCAATAGAAAACTGTCCTGTGCGTTCTCCTTTGAGGCCACATGTTTAGACATACACGCAACACCAAAGCTTTTCGAATTACAACGTGTTGTTTAGGAAAAACAAGATAATTTCGCACAATGCGGGATTTCCTTAAAACGTGGTTTTCTGACAAATTTTTACGAAAGAAAATTCTCCTGTGGGTTCTCTTTTGAGGCTACACGTTTCAACTTACACGCCACACCAAATCCTTCGAGTTACAACGTGTTGTTTAGGAAATACAAGCTAATTTTTTACGATGTATTATTCCTTCTCGTAAAGTGTTTCCAATAAGTAAGTATCTGTCTTTACTCTGCAACACTGTATTTCCTTATAACGTGGTATTCTTACATATTCTTTCAAGAGAATACTCTCCTGTGCCTTCTCTTTTGAGGCTACACGCTTAGACATACACGCAACACCAAAGCTTTTCGAGTTACAACGTGTTGTTTAGGAAAAACAAGATAATTTCGCACGTTGCGGGATTTCCTTAAAACGTGGTTTTCTGAAAAATTTTGGCGAAAGAAAATTCTCCTGTGGGTTCTCTTTTGAGGCTACATGTTTAGATGTACACGCCACACCAAATCCTTTCGAGTTACAACGTTTTGTTTAGGAGATACAAGCTAATATTGTAAGATGCGTTAATTCTTCTCATAAAGTGTTTCCAATACGTACGAATTTGTCTTTACTCTGCAACACTGTATTTCCTTATAACGTGGTATTCTTACATATTCTTTCGAGGGAAAACTCTCCTGTGCGTTCTCTTTCGAGGCTACACGCTTAGACAAACACGCAACACCAAAGCTTTTCGAGTTACAACGTGTTGTTTAGGAAAAAACAAGATAATTTCGCATGATGCGAGATTTCCATAAATCGTGGTTTTCTGAAAATTTTTAACGAAAGAATTTCCTCCTGTGGGTTCTCTTTTGAGGCTACACTTGTAGAGGTATGAGCCACACCAAATCTTTTCGAGTTACAAAGCTTTGTTTAGGAGATACAAGCTAATTTTGTACGATGCGTTATTTCTTCTCTTAAAGTGTTTCCAATATGTACGTATTTGTCTTTACTCTGCAACACTTTATTTCCTTATAACGTGGTATTCCTACATTTTCTTTCGAGAGAAAACTCTCCTGTGTGTTCTCTTTTGAGGCTACACGCTTAGACATACACGCAACACCAAAGCTTTTCGATTTACAACGTGTTGTTTATGAAAAACAAGATAATTTCACACGATGCGAGATTTCCTTAAAACGTGGTTTCTGACAAATTTTGATGAAACAAAATTCTTGGGCCTGGGAGCGGCGGCAGCAGCAGCAGTAGCAGCAGCAGTGGCTGGTCCAGAGGAAGGGCCATCAGCAGTAGAACCAAGCGGACAGGGTCCAGGCAGACCCGGTGCCCATGACCACTGGCCATCGCTGGCCAGCCAGGCTGCAAGCAGCGGCGGATTTACGGTGCCTTTCACCACACGGAAGCCACATCAGAACTCTGCCTCCCGCCAGTCAGTTACGAGGGCTCCATATTGGTTC
This sequence comes from Apodemus sylvaticus, assembly GCF_947179515.1. Taxonomy (NCBI): domain Eukaryota; kingdom Metazoa; phylum Chordata; class Mammalia; order Rodentia; family Muridae; genus Apodemus; species Apodemus sylvaticus. The sequence continues at coordinate 375,394 of NW_026263225.1, forward strand.
TCGGTCGCCAGAGAAATCAGACTGAGGTACGCAAATATAACCAGAGAACAACATCGCGGGGGTCTAAGCCCGACGGGCGTTGGCCTGCACCCAGGCCCTGAGCTGATCGGGGGTCCACCGGGGTGCAAACCCGGCCAGGAGGTTTTTTTCCTCCAGGGCCGGCGCGCGCACCACCACCATTTTGCCTGGGGGAAGCCAGGGAGACCTAGCAGGCAAAACCAAACCGGCAAACAGGCATAGCAGGGGTCTCAGACGGTCAGTCCCTGGACTGCCCCCAGGCCCTGGGCTGCTCGGTGGGCCATCTGTGTGCCGACCCGGCCAGGAGGTTGTTTATCCGGGCCAGTTTGCGCACCACCACCATTTTGCCTACGGGAAGCCAGAGAGACCTAGCAGGCAAAACCAAACCAGCTAACAGGCATAGCCCGAGGCGGACATAGCAGGGGTCTCAGACGGTCAGACCCTGGACTGACCCCCAGGCCCTGGGCTGCTCGTTGGGCCATCTGTGTGCTGACCCAGCCAGGAGGTTGTTAGCCCAGCAGACTCTCCCAGCACTCTCAGGGAACTCGCACACGCCACCATCCTAGCCACCTGACACACCCAATTAACACCCACAGCTGAGGGGAACTTTGCACCGACATTGGCCTGCCAGGCTTTTGCCTAGACTCAGGGCCTGAGCAGCTAGGCTAGCCTTGTGTGCACCAACCCGGTTGGGAGTTCTGCTGCCCAGATCAGCCTGGGCGGCAGCACCACATCTCCAAGTCCTGCAAGTGGCTAGCTGGGTTTCCGGGCGGCCAGCTGGGAGAAGTCAGTGTGCTCCAGTGAATCCAGCGGGCCCCAGCAGGAGCCTTCGGGTGCCTGCTTTGGGATCTGAACAGCCTGGGCAGCAGCACCCTGTCTACAAACAGTGCAGGAGGTAAGCTGTGCACCAGAGGCCAACGGGGAAGGGGCAGCTTGCACTGGTGAGTCCAGCACTGACAAGACAAACTAACACCAGTGAGAACTAGATGGCAAAAGGCAAACGCAGGAACGTCACTAACAGAAATCAAGGCAATATGGCAACATCTGAACCCAATTCTCCTCTACCAACATGTCCTGGATACCCCATCACACCAGTAAAACATGATTTGGATTTAAAATCACTGGTCATGATGCTGGTACAGGAACACATGAAGGACATACTTAAAGAAATTCAGGAGAAAATGGATCAAAAGTTAGAAGCCCTTGCAAGTGAAACACAAAAATCATTGAAAGAAATCCAGGAGAATACAAAAGCCAACAAGGAGGAAATGCAAAAAACACTTAAAGAAATACAGGAGAACTTTGGTCAACAGGCTGAGGTCATGAAAGACGAAACACAAAAATCTCTTAAAGAAATACAGGAGAACTTTGGTCAACAGGCTGAGCTCATGAAAGAGGAAACACAAAAATCTCTTAAAGAATTACAGGAAAACACAAACATGCAAGTGAAGGAGCTAAGCAAAACCATCCAGGATCTAAAATCAGAAGTAGAAACAACTAAGAAAACTCAAAGGGAGACAACTTTTGAGATAGAAAGCCTTGGGAAGAAATCAGGGGACAGAGATGCAAATATCAACAACAGAATACAAGAGATAGAAGAAAGAATCTCAGATGCTGAAGATTCCATAGAAACCATGGACTCAACAGTTAAAGAAAATGCAAAATGCAAAAAGCTTGTAACCCAAAATATCCAGGAAATCCAGGACACAATGAGAAGACCAAACCTAAGGATTATAGGCATAGATGAGAGTGAAGATTTACAACTTAAAGGGCCAGCAAATATCTTCAATAAAATTATGGAAGAAAACTTCCCTAACCTAAAGAGAGAGATGCCCATGAATATACAAGAAGCCTACAGAACTCCAAACAGACTGGACCAGAACAGAAATACTTCCCGTCACATAATAATCAAAACACCAAATGTTCTAAACAAAGAAAGAATACTAAAGGCAGTAAGAGAAAAAGGCCAAGTAACATATAAAGGAAGACCTATCAGAATCACAGCAGACTTTTCACCGGAGACTATGAAGGCTAGAAGGTCCTGGGCAGATCTCATGCAGACTCTAAGGGAACACAAATGCCAACCAAAACTACTATATCCAGCAAAACTCTCAATCACCATAGATGCAGAAACTAAGATATTTCATGACAAAACCAAGTTTACCCAATATCTATCCACAAACCCGGCCCTAAAAAGGATAATAGGAAGACAACACCAATACAAGGAGGGAAACTTCACCCTGGAAAAAGCAAGATAGTAACCTTTCATCAAACCCAAAAGAAGTTAAGCATTCAAATTTAAAAAATAACGTCAAAAATGATAGGAAGTAACAATCACTATTCCTTAATATCTCTTAACATCAATGGACTTAATGCCCCAACAAAAAGACACAGACTAACTGAATGGATACGTAAACAGGACCCTACATTTTGCTGCTTACAGGAAACACACCTCAGGGTCAAAGACAAACACTACCTTAGAGTAAAAGGCTGGAAGACAATTTTACAAGCAAATGGTCTCAGGAAACAAGCTGGAGTAGCCATTTTAATATCAGATAAAATTGACTTTCAACCCAAAGTCATCAAAAGAGACCCCGAGGGACACTTCTTGCAGGTCAAAGGAAAAATACAAAAAGAAGAACTGACAATCCTGAACATCTATGCCCCAAATGCAAGGGCACCCTCTTTCGTAAAAGAAACTTTATTAAAACTAAAAGCACACATTGCACCTAACACAATAATTGTGGGTGACTTCAACACTGCACTTTCCTCAATGGACCGATCAGGAAAACAGAAACTAAACAGGGACACAATGAAACTAATTGAAGCTTTGGACCAATTAGATTTAACAGATATATATAGAACATTCTATCCTAAAACAAAAGAATATACCTTTTTCTCAGCACCTCATGGTACCTTCTCCAAAATCGACCATATAATTGGTCACAAGACAGACCTCAACAAATATAAGAAGATAGAACTAATACCATGCCTCCTATCTGATCACTATGGAGTAAAAGTGGTCTTCAATAGCAACAGAAACAACAGAAAACCCACATACACGTGGAAACTGAACAATACTCTACTCAATGATACCTTGGTCAAGGAAGAAATAAAGAAAGAAATTAAAGACTTTTTAGAACACAATAAAAATGAAAACACAACATACCCAAATCTATGGGACACAATGAAAGCAGTGCTAAGAGGAAAACTCATAGCCCTGAGTGCCTCCAAAAAGAAAATGGAGAGAGCATACATTACCAGCTTAATGACACACCTGAAAGCCCTAGAACAAAAAGAAGCTATTTCACCCAGGAGGAGTAGAAGGCAGGAAATCATCAAACTCAGGGCCGAAATCAATCAAGTAGAAACAAAGAGAACCATACAAAAAATCAACAAAACCAGGAGCTGGTTCTTTGAGAAAATCAACAAGAGAGATAAACCCTTAGCCAGACTGACCAAAGGGCACAGAGAAAGTATCCAAATTAACAAACTTAGAAATGAAAAGGGAGATATAACAACAGAAACTGAGGAAATCCAAAAAATCATCAGATCCTACTACAAGAGCCTGTACTCAACACAACTGGAGAATCTGGAGGAAATGGACAATTTCCTTGACAGATACCAAATACCAAAATTAAATCAGGACCAACTAGACCATCTAAACAGTCCCATAATGCCTAAAGAAATAGAAGGAGTCATAGAAAGTCTTCCAACCAAAAAAAGCACAGGACCAGATGGCTTCAGTGCAGAATTCTACAAGACCTTCAAAGAAGAGTTAACACCAATACTCTTCAAACTATTCCACAAAATAGAAACAGAAGGAACACTACCCAATTCCTTCTACGAAGCCACAATTCCGCTGATACCAAAGCCACAAAAAGATCCAACAAAGAAAGAGAACTTCAGACCAATTTCCCTTATGAACATCGATGCAAAAATACTCAATAAAATTCTTGCTAACCGAATCCAAAACACATCAAAACGATCATCCACCATGATCAAGTAGGCTTTATCCCGGGAATGCAGGGTTGGTTCAATATACGGAAATCCATCAATACAATCCACTACATAAACAAACTCAAATAACAAAACCACATGGTCATTTCATTGGATGCTGAAAAAGCATTTGACAAAATTCAGCATCCCTTCATGCTTAAAGTCTTGGAGAGAACAGGAATTCAAGGCCCATACCTAAACATAGTAAAAGCAATATACAGCAAACCGGTAGCCAGCATCAAACTAAATGGAGAGAAACTTGAAGCAATCCCACTGAAATCAAGGACCAGACAAGGCTGCCCCCTTTCTCCTTATCTTTTCAATATTGTACTTGAGGTACTAGCTCGGGCAATTCGACAACATAAGGAGGTCAAAGGGATACAAATTGGAAAGGAAGAAGTCAAACTATCATTATTTACAGACGACATGATCGTCTACCTAAGTGACCCAAAGAACTCCACTAGAGAGCTCCTACAGCTGATAAACAACTTCAGCAAAGTGGCAGGTTATAAAATCAACTCAAGCAAATCAGTGGCCTTCCTATACTCAAAGGATAAGCAGGCTGAGAAAGAAATTAGGGAAATGACCCCCTTCACAATAGCCTCAAACAGTATAAAGTATCTTGGGGTGACCCTTACCAAACATGTGAAAGATCTGTATGACAAGAACTTCAAGACTCTGAAGAAGGAAATGGAAGAAGACCTCAAAAAATGGGAAAACCTCCCATGCTCATGGATCGGTAGAACCAATATAGTTAAAATGGCCATTCTGCCTAAAGCACTATACAGATTCAATGCAATACCCATCAAAATCCCAACTCAATTCTTCACAGAGTTAGAAAGAGCAATTATCAAATTCATCTGGAACAACAAAAATCCCAGGATACCTAAAACTATTCTCAGCAACAAAAGAAAATCTGGGGGAATCAGTATCCCTGACCTCAAGCAATACTACAGAGCAATAGTGTTAAAAACTGCATGGTGTTGGTACAGTGACAGACAGGAGGATCAATGGAACAGGATTGAAGATCTAGAAATGAACCCACACACCTATGGCCACTTGATCCTTGACAAAGAGGCTGAAAACATCCAATGGAAGAAAGATAGCCTTTTCAACAAATGGTGCTGGTTCAACTGGAGGTCAGCATGCAGAAGAATGCGAATTGATCCATCCTTGTCTCCTTGTACTAAGCTCAAATCCAAATGGATCAAGGACCTCCACATAAAGCCAGACACTCTGAAGCTAATAGAAAAGAAACTGGGGAAGAACCTTGAGGACATCGGTACAGGGAGAAAGTTTCTGAACAGAACACCAATAGCGTATGCTCTAAGAGCAAGAATTGACAAATGGGACCTCATGAAATTACAAAGTTTCTGTAAGGCAAAGGACACCATCAAGAGGAAAAATCGGCAACCAACAAATTGGGAAAAGATCTTCACCAATCCTACATCATATAGAGGGCTAATATCCAATATATATAAAGAACTCAAGAAGTTAGACTCCAGAAAACCAAACAACCCTATTAAAAAATGGGGTACAGAGTTAAACAAAGAATTCTCACCTGAAGAACTTCGGATGGCGGAGAAGCATCTTAAAAAATGCTCAACTTCATTAGTCATCAGGGAAATGCAAATCAAAACAACCCTAAGATTTCATCTTACACCAGTCAGAATGGCTAAGATTAAAAATTCAGGAGACAGCAGCTGTTGGAGAGGGTGTGGAGAAAGAGGAACACTCCTCCACTGCTGGTGGGGTTGCAAATTGGTAAAACCACTCTGGAAATCAGTCTGGCGGTTCCTCCGAAAACTGGGCACCTCACTTCCAGAAGATCCTGCTATACCACTCCTGGGCATATACCCAGAAGACTCCCCTCCATGTAATAAGGATACATGTTCTACTATGTTCATAGCAGCCCTATTTATAATTGCCAGATGCTGGAAAGAACCCAGGTATCCCTCAACAGAAGAGTGGATGCAAAAAATGTGGTATATCTACACAATGGAGCACTATTCAGCCATTAGAAACAATGAATTCATGAAATTCTTAGGCAAATGGATGGAGCTAGAGAATATCATACTAAGTGAGGTAACCCAGACTCAAAAGGTGAATCATGGTATGCACTCATTAATAAGTGGATATTAACCTAGAAAACTGGAATACCCAAAACATAATCCACACATCAAATGAGGTACAAGAAGAAAGGAGGAGTGGCCCCTGGTTATGGAAAGACTCAGTGAAACAGTATTTAGCAAAACCAGAACGGGGAAGTGGGAAGGGGTGGATGGGAGGACAGGGGAAGAGAAGGGGGCTTTCGGGACTTTCGGGGAGTGGGGGGGCTAGAAAAGGGGAAATCATTTGAAATGTAAATAAATTATATCGAATAAAAAAGAAGTCAACACTAAAAAAAATAAGACAAAAAAAAAAAAAGGAGTGGGAGTGGATGGGTTGGTGAGCAGGGAGAAGGGGTTATGGGATAGTGTGTTTTCAGAGGGGAAACCAGGAATGCAGATAATATTTAAAATGTAAATAAAGAAAATATTTAATTTAAAAAACGTAAAAAAAAAAAAAAGAAAGAAAGAAAATTCTCCTGTGGGTTCTCTTTTGAGGCTACACGTTTAGACGTACACGTCACACCAAATCTTTTCGAGTTACAACATGTTGTTTAGGAGATACAAGCTAATTTTTTACGATGCATTCTTTCTTCTCGTAAAGTGTTTCCAATCTGTACTTATTTGTCTTTAATCTGCAAAATTGTATTTCCTTATAACGTGGGATTCTTACATATTCTTTCGAGAGAAAACTCTCCTGTGCCTTCTCTTTTGAGGCTCCACGCTTACACATACACGCAACACCAAAGCTTTTCGAGTTACAACATGTTGTTTAGGAAAAAGAAGATGAATTCGCACGATGGGGGATTTCCTTAAAACGTGGTTTTCTGAAAAATTTGGACGAAAGAAATTTCTCCTGTGGGTTCTCTTTTGAGGCTACATGTTTAGAAGTACACCCCACGCCAAACCTTTTCGAGTTACAACGTGTTGTTTAGGAGATACAACCTAATTTTGTACGATGCGTTAATTCTTCTCGTAAAGTGTTTCCAAAACGTACGTATTTGTCTTTACTCTGCAACACTGTATTTCCTTATAACATGGTATTCTTACATATTCTTTCGAGAGAAAACTATCCTTTGCATTCCCTTTTGAGGCTACACATTTAGACATACAGGCAACACCAATGCTTTTCGAATTACAACGTCTTGTTTATGAAAAACAAGATAATTTCGCACAATGCGGGATTTCCTTAAACCATTGTGTTCTGACAAATTTTGAGGAAAGAAAATTCTCCTGTGGGTTCTCTTTTGATGCTACACGTTTAGACGTGCACGCCACACCAAATCCTTTCCAGTTACCAAGTGTTTAGGAGATACAAGCTAATTTTGTACTATGTGTTATTTCTTCTCTTAAAGTGTTTCCAATAAGTATGCATTTGTCTTTACTCTGCAACACTCTATTTCCTTATAACATTGTATTCTTACATGTTCTTTCAAGAGAAAACTCTCCTGGGAGTTCTCTTTAGAGGCTACACGCTTAGACATACACGCAACACCAAAGCTTTTCGAGTTACAACGTGTTGTTTAGGAAAAACAAGATAATTTCGCACGATGCGGGATTTCCTTAAAACGTGGTTTTCTGACAAATTTTGACGAAAGAAAATTCTACTGTGTCTTCTCATTTGAGGCTACAGGTTTAGACGTACACGCCACACTGAATCTTTTCGAGTTACCACGTGTTGTTTAGGAGATACAAGCTAATTTTTTACGATGTGTTATTTCTTCTCGTAAAGTGTTTCCCATACATACGTATTTGTCTTTACTCTGCAACACTGTATTTCCTTATAACGTGGTATTCTTATATATTCTTTCGAGAGAAAACTCTCCTGTCCGTTTTCTTTTGAGGCCACACGTTTAGACATACACGCAACACCAAAGCTTTTCGAGTTATAACGTGTTGTTTAGGAAAAACAAGATAATTTCGCACAATGCGGGATTTCCTTAAAACGTGGTTTTCTGACAAATATTGACAAAAGAAAATTCTCCTGTGGGTTCTCTTTTGAGGCTACAAGTTTCAAATTACATGCCACACCAAATCCTTCGAGTTACAACGTGTTGTTTAGGAAATACAAGCTAATTTTGTACTATGTATTATTCCTTCTCGTAAAGTGTTTCCAATAAGTAAGTATCTGTCTTTACTCTGCAACACTGTATTTCCTTATAACGTGGTATTCTTACATATTCTTTCGAGAGAATACACTACTGTGCCTTCTCTTTTGAGGCTACACGCTTAGACATACACGCAACACCAAAGCTTTTCGAGTTACAACGTGTTGTTTAGGAAAAACAAGATGATTTCGCACGATGCAGGACTTCCTTAAAACGTGGTTTTCTGAAAAAATTTGACGAAAGAAAATTCTCTTGTGGGTTCTCTTTTGAGGCTACACGTTTAGATGTAAACATCACACCAAATCTTTTCGAGTTACAACGTGTTGTTTAGGAGATACAAGCTAATTTTGTACCATGCGTTATTTCTTCTCATTAAGTGTTTCCAATACATAAGTATTTCTCTTTTCTCTGCAACACCGTATCCTTATTACGTGGTATTCTTACATATTCTTTCGAGAGAAAACTCTCCTGTGGGTTCTCTTTTGAGGCTACATGCTTAGACATACATGTAACACCAAAGCTTTTCGAGTTACAACGTGTTGTTTAGGAAAAACAAGATAATTTCGCACAATGCGAGATTTCCTAAAAACGTGATTTCTGAAAAATTTTGACGAAAGAAAATTCTCCTGTGGGTTCTCTTTTGAGGCTACACATTTAGACGTACACGCCACACCAAATCTTTTCGAGTTACAACGTGTTGTTTAGGAGATACAAGCTAATTTTGAACGATGCGTTATTTCATCTCTAAAAGTGTTTCCAATAAGTACCTATTTGTCTTTAGTCTGCAACGCTGTATTTCCTTAGAACGTGGTATTCTTACATCTTATTTCGAGAGAAAACACTCCTGTACGTTCGCTTTTGAGGATACACGCTTAGACATACACGCAACACCAAAGCTTTTCAAGTTACAACGTGTTGTTTAGGAAAAACAAGATAATTTCACACGATGCGGGATTACCGTAAAACGTGGTTTTCTGACATATTTTGACGAAAGAAAAATCTCCTGTGGGTTCTCTTTTGAGGCTACACATTTAGACGTACATGCCACACCAACTCTTTTCGAGTTACAATGTGTTGTTTAGGAGATACAAGCTAATTTTGTACGATGCGTTATTTCTTCTCATAAAGTGTTTCCAATATGTACGTATTTGTCTTTATTCTGCAACACTGTATTTCCTTATAACGTGGTATTCTTAAATATTCTTTCGAGAGAAAACTCTCCTGTGCGTTCTCTTTTGAGGCTACACGCTTAGACATACACGCCACACCAAATCTTTTCGAGTTACAACGTGTTGTTTAGGAGATACAAACTAATTTTGAACGATGTTTTATTTCTTCTCGTAAAGTGTTTCCAATACATACGTATTTGTCTTTATTCCGCAATACTGTATTTCCTTATAACGTGGTATTCTTACATATTCTTTCGAGAGATAACTCTCCTCTGCGTTCTCTTTTGAGACTACACGCTTAGACATACACGTAACACCAAAGCTTTTCGAGTTACAACGTGTTGTTTAGGAAAATCAAGATAATTTCGCACAATGCGGGATTTCCTAAAAACGTGATTTCTGAAACATTTTGAAGAAAGAAAATTCTCCTCTGGGTTCTCTTTTGAGACTACACGTTTAGTCGTACACGCCACACCAAATCGTTTCGAGTTACAACGTGTTGTTAAGGAGATACAAGCTAATTTTGAACGATGCATTATTTCATCTCTAAAAGTGTTTCCAATACGTACGTATTTGTCTTTAGTCTACAACACTGTATTTCCTAGAACGTGGTATTCTTACATCTTCTTTCGAGAGAAAACTCTCCTGTGCATTCGCTTTTGAGGCTACATGCTTAGACATACACGCAACACCAAATCTTTTCAAGTTACAACGTGTTGTTTAAGAAAAACAAGATAATTTCACACGATGCGGGATTTCCTTAAAACGTGGTTTTCTGACATATTTTGACGAACAAAAATTCTCCTGTGGGTTCTCTTTTGAGGCTACACATTTAGACGTACATGCCACACCAAATCTTTTCGAGTTACAACGTGTTGTTTAGGAGATACAAGCTAATTTTGTATGATGCGTTATTTCTTCTCGTAAAGTGTTTACAATGTGTACATATTTGTCTTTATTCTGCAACACTGTATTTCCTTATAACGTGGTATTCTTACATGTTCTCTCGAGAGAAAACTCTCCTGTGGGTTCTCTTTTGAGGCTACACGTTTAGATGTCACGCCACACCAAATCTTTTTGAGTTACAACGTGTTGTTTAGGAGATACAAGCTAATTTTGAACGATGCATTATTTCTTCGTGTAGCCTCAAAAGAGAACCCACAGGAGAATTTTCTTTCATCAAAATTTGTCAGAAACCACGTTTTAAGGAAATCTCGCATCCTGCGAAATTATCTTGTTTTTCACAAACAAAATGTTGTAACACGAAAAGCTTTGGTGTGGCGTGTATGTCTACGCGTGTAGCCTCAAAAGAGAATGCAGAGGAGAGTTTTCTCTCGAAAGAATATGTAAGAATACCACGTTATAAGTAAATACAGTGTTGCAGAGTAAAGATAAATAGGTACAGATTGTAAATACTTTAAGAGAAGAATTAATGCATGTTACAAAATTAGCTTGTATCTCCTAAACAACACCTTGTAACTCGAAAGGATTTGGTGTGGCGTGTAGGTCTAAATGCTTAGCCTCATAAGAGAACCCACAGGAGAATTTTCTTTCCTTAGAACTTGTCAGAAAACCACGTCTTAAGGAAATCCCGCATTGTACGAATAAAAAAAATAACAATAAAAAAAATTCTAAAGAAAAGCAAATAAATTGTATCAAGCCTAAAAAAAGAAGAAAAAGAAAAAAAAAGAAAAAAAGAAAGAATATGTAAGAATACCACGTTATAAGGAAATAAAGTGTTACAGATTAAAGATAAATAGGTACGTATTGTAAATACTTTATGAGAAGAAATAACGCATGGTACAAAATTAGCTTGTATCTCCTAAACAACACCTGGTAACTCGAAAGAATTTGGTGCGGCGTGTACGTGTAATCGTGTAGCCTCATAAGAGAACCCACAGGAGAACTTTCTTACGTCAAAATTTTTTCAGAAAACCACGTTTTATGGAAATCTCGCATCCTGAAAAATTATCTTGTTTTTCCTAAACAGCACGTTGTAACTCGAAAAGATTTGGTGTGGCTCGTACGTCTAAACGTGTAGCCTCCAAAGTGAACCCACAGGAGAATTTTCTTTCATCAAAATTTGTCAGAAACCACGTTTTAAGGAAATCTCACATCGTGTGAAATTATCTTGTTTTTCCTAAACAACACGTTGTAACTCGAAAAGCTTTGGTGTTGCGTGTTTGTCTAAGCGTGTAGCCTCAAAAGAGAATGCACAGGAGAGTTTTCTCTCAAAAGAATATGTAAGAATACCACGTTATAAGGAAATACAGTGTTGCAGAGTAAAGACAAATAAGTACGTATTGGAAACACTTTACGAGAAGAAATAATGCATCGTACAAAATTTTTCCTAAACTACATGTTGTAACTTGAATAGCTTTGGTGTTGCCTGTATGTCTAAGTGTGTAGCCACAAAAGGGAACGCACAGGACAGTTTTCTATCGAAAGAATATGTAAGAATACCACGTTATAAGGAAATACAATGTTGCAGAGTAAAGACAAATACGTACGTATTGGAAACACTTTATGAGAAGAATTAACACATTGTAAAATATTAGCTTGTATGTCCTAAACAACACGTTGTAACTCGAACAGATTTGGTGTGGCGTGTACGTCTAAACATGTAGCCTCAAAAGAGAACCCACAGGAGAACTTTCTATTGTCAAATTTTTCACAAAACCACGTTTATGGAAATCTCGCATCGTGCGAAATTATCTAGTTTTTCCTAAACAACACGTTGTAACTCGAAAAGCTTTGGTGTTGCTTGTATGTCTAAACATGTAGCCTCAAAAGAGAACGCTCAGGAGAGTTTTCCCTCGAAAGAATATGTAAGAATACCACGTTATAAGGAAATACAGTGTTGCAGAGAAAGACAAATACGTACGTATTGGAAACAATTTACGAGAAGAAATAACACATCGTACAAAATTAGCCTGTATCTCCTAAACAACACGTGGTAACTCGAAAGGATTTGGTGTGGCGTGCATGTCTAAACGTGTAGCATCATAAGAGAACCCACAGGAGAATTTTCTTTCTTCAAAATTTGTCAGAACACAACGGTTTAAGGAAATCCGAGAACGCACAGGAGAGTTTTCTCTTGAAATAATATGTAAGAATACCACGTTATAAGGAAATACAGTGTTGCAGAGTAGAGGCAAATACATACTTATTGGAAAAACTTAAACTTTACGAGAAGAAATAATGCATCGTAAAAAAATTAGCTTGTATCTCCTGAACAACATGTTGTAACTTAAAAAGATTTGGTGTGGCCTGTACGTCTAAACGTGTAGTCTCAAATGAGAACCCATAGGAGAATTTTCTTTGGTCAAAATTTATCAGAAAATCACGTATTAAGGAAATCCCTCTTCGTGCGAAATTATCTTGTTTTTCCTAAACAACACGTTGTAACGCGAAAATCTTTGGTATTGCGTGTATGTCTAAGCGTGTAGCCTCAAAAGAGGACGCACAGGAAAGTTTTCTCTCGAAAGAATATGTAAGAATACCACGTTATAAGGAAATACAGTGTTGCAGACTAAAGGCAAATACGTACCTATTGGAAACACCTTACAAGAAGAAATAAAGCATCGTAAAAAATTAGCTTGTATCTCCTAAACAACAGTTTGTAACTCGAAAAGATTTGGTGTGGCGTGCACGTCTAAACGTGTAGCCTCAAAAGATAACCCACAGGAGAATTTTTTTCGTTAATATTTCTCAGAAAACCATGTTTTAAGGAAATCACTCATCGTGCGAAATTATCTTGCTTTTCCTAAACAACACGTTGTAACTCGAAAAGCTTTGATGTTTCGTTTCCAATACATATGTATTTTCCTTTACTCTGCAACACTGTATTTCCTTACAACGTGGTATTCTTACATATTCTTTCGAGAGAAAACTCACCTGTGCGTTCTCTTTTGGGGCTACACGCTTAGACATACACGCAACACCAAAGCTTTTCGAGTTAAAACGTTTTGTTTAGGAAAAACAAGATAATTTCGCATGATGCGGTATTTCCTTCATACGTGGTTTTCTGACAAATTTTGACCAAAGAAAATTCTCCTATGGTTTCTCTTTTGAGGCTACACGATTAGACGTACACGCCACACCAAATCTTTTTAAGTTACAACGTGTTGTTTAGGAGATACAAGCTAATTTTGTAAGATGCGTTATTTCTTCTCGTAAAGTTTTTCCAATACGTAAATATTTGTCTTTACTCTGCAACACTGTATTTCCTAATAACGTGGTATTCTTATATATTCTTTCGAGAAAAAAACTCTCCTTTGCATTCTCTTTTGAGGCTACACGCTTAGACATACACGCAACACCAAAGGTTTTCGCGTTACAACGTGTTGCTTAGGAAAAACAAGATAATTTCGCACGATGCAGGATTTCCTTAAAACGTGGTTTTCTGACAAATTTTGATGAACGAAAATTCTCCTGTGGGTTCTCGTTTGAGGCTACACGTTTAGACGTACACACCACATCAAATCTTTTCGAGTTATAACGTGATGTTTAGGAGATACATACTAATTTTGTACGATGCCTTATTTCTTCTCGTAAAGTTTAAGTGTTTCCAATAAGTACGTATTTGTCTTTACTCTGCAACACTGTATTTCCTTATAACGTGGTATTCTTACATATTCTTTCGAGAGAAAACTCTCCTGTGCGTTCTCTTTTGAGGCTACATGCTTTGACATACACGCAACACCAAAGCTTTTCGAGTTACAATGTGTTGTTTAGGAAAAACAAGATAATTTAGCACGATGCGGGATTTCCTTAAAACGTGGTTTTCTGACAAATTTTGACGAAAGAAAATACTCCTGTGGGATCTCTTTGGAGGCTACACATTTAGACGTACACACCACATCAAATCTTTTCGAGTTACATCGTGTTGTTTAGGAGATACAAGCTAATTTTTTTACGAAGCGTTATTTCTTCTCATAAAGTTTAAGTGTTTCCATTACGGAAATATTTGCCTTTACTCTGCAACACTGTATTTCCTTATAACGTGGTATTCTTGCATATTCTTTCGAGAGAAAACTCTCCTGTGCATTCTCCTTTGAGGCTACGTGCTTAGATATACACAAAACACCAAAGCTTTTCGAGTTACAACGTGTTATTTAGGAAAAACAACATAATTTCGCACGATGCGGGATTTCCTTAAAACGTGGTTTTCTGACAAATTTTGAAGAAATAAAACTCTCCTGTGGGTACTCTTTTGAGGCTACACGTTTAGACGTACATGCCACACCAAATCTTTTCGAGTTCCAACGTGTTGTTTAGGACATACAAGCTAATTTTGCAAGATGCGTTATTTCTCTCATAAAGTGTTTCCAATACATATGTATTAGTCTTTACTCTGCAACACTGTATTTCCTTGTAATGTGGTATCCTTACATATTCTTTCGAGAGAAAACTCTACTGTGAGTTCTCTTTTGAGGCTACACGCAGGGAAAACTCTCCTGTGCCTTCTCTTTTGAGGCTCCATCCTTACATATACACGCAACACCAAAGCTTTTCGAGTTACAACATGTTGTTTAGGAAAAAGGAGATGATTTTGCACGATGCGGGATTAGCTTAAAACGTGGTTTTCTGAAAAATTTTGACGAAAGAAAATTCTCCTGTGTGTTCTCTTTTGAGGCTACATATTTAGACGTACATGCCACACCAAATCTTTTCGAATTACAACGTGTTGTTTAGGAGATACAAGCTAATTTTGTACAATGCGTTAATTCTTCTTGTAAAGTGTTTCAGATATGTACGTATTTGTCTTTACTCTGCAACACTGTATTTCCTTAAAACGTGGTTTTATTACATATTCTTTCGAGAGAAAACTATCCTGTGTGTTCCCTTTTGAGGCTACACACTTAGACATACAGGTAACACCAAAGCTTTTCGAGTTACAATGTGTTGTTTATGAAAAACAAGATAATTTCGCACGATGCGGGATTTCCTTAAAACGTGGTTTTCTGACAAATTTTGACGAAAGAAAATTCTCCTGTGTGTTCTCTTTTGAGGCTACATATTTAGACGTACATGCCACACCAAATCTTTTCGAATTACAACGTGTTGTTTAGGAGATACAAGCTAATTTTGTACAATGCGTTAATTCTTCTTGTAAAGTGTTTCCGATATGTACGTATTTGTCTTTACTCTGCAACACTGTATTTCCTTAAAACGTGGTTTTCTTACATATTCTTTCGAGAGAAAACTATCCTGTGCGTTCCCTTTTGAGGCTACACACTTAGACATACAGGTAACACCAAAGCTTTTCGAGTTACAATGTGTTGTTTATGAAAAACAAGATAATTTCGCACGATGCGGGATTTCCTTAAAACGTGGTTTTCCGACAAATTTTGACGAAAGAAAATTCTCCTGTGGGTTCTCTTTTGAGGCTTCACGTTTAGACGTGCACACCACACCAAATCCTTTCGAGTTACCACGTGTTGTTTAGGAGATACAAGCTAATTTTATACGATGCGTTATTTCTTCTCATAAAGTGTTTCCAATACGTACATATTTGTCTTTACTCTGCAACACTGTATTTCCTTATAACGTGGTATTCTTACATATTCTGTCGCGAGAAAACTATCCTGTGCGTTCCCTTTTGAGGCTACACACTTAGACATACAGGCAACACCAAAACTTTTCGAGTTACAACGTGTTGTTTATGAAAAACAAGATAACTTCGCACGATGCGGGATTTCCGTAAAAAGTGGTGTTCTGACAAATTTTGACGAAAGAAAATTCTCCTGTTGGTTCTCTTTTGAGGCTACACGTTTAGACGTGCACGCCACACCAAATCTTTTCGAGTTACCACGTGTTGTTTAGGAGATACAAGCTAATTTTTTACGAAGCGTTATTTCTTCTCGTAAAGTGTTTCCAAAAAGTATGTATTTGTCTTTACTCTGCAACACTGTATTTCCTTATAACGTTGTATTCTTACATGTTCTTTCGAGAGAAAAATCTCCTGTGCGTTCTCTTAAGTGGCTACACGCATAGACATACACGCAATACCAAAGCTTTGCGAGTTACAACGTGTTGTTTAGGAAAAACAAGATAATTTTCACGATGCGGGATATCCTTAAAACGTGGTTTTCTGACAAATTTTAACGAAAGAAAGTTCTCCTGTGCGTTGTCTTTTGAGGCTACAGGTTAGACGTACACGCCACACCAAATCTTTTCGAGTTATAACGTGTTGTTTAGGAGATACAAGCAAATTTTTTACGATGCGTTATTTCTTCTCCTAAAGTGTTTCCAATATGTACTTATTTGTCTTTACTCTGCAACACTGTATTTCCTTATAACGTGGTATTCTTACATATTCTTTCGAGAGAAAACTCTCCTGTGCATTCTCTTTTGAGGCTACACGCTTAGACAAACACTCAACACCAAAGCTTTTCGAGTTACACCGTGTTGTTTAGGAAAAACAAGATAATTTTGCACGATGCGAGATTTCCTTAAAACGTGTTTTCTGACAAATTTTGATGAAAGAAAATTCTCCTGTGAGTTCCCTTTTGAGGCTACACGTTTAGACGTACACGTCACACCAAATCTTTTCGAGTTACAACGTGTTGTTTAGGAGATACAAGCTAATTTTTTACGATGCGTTATTTCTTCTCGTAAAATGTGTCCAATACGTACTTATTTGTCTTTACTCTGCAACACTGTATTTCCTTATAACGTGGTATTCTTACATATTCTTTCGAGAGAAAACTCTCCTGTGCGTTCTCTTTTGAGGCTACACGCTTAGACATACACGCACCACCAAAGCTTTCCGAGTTACAACGTGTTGTTTAGGAAAAACAAGATAATTTCCACGATGCGGGATTTCCATAAAACGTGGTTTTCTGACAAATTTTGACGAAAGAAAATTATCCTGTGAGTTCTCTTTTGAGGCTACACGTTTAGACGTACACGCCACACCAAATCTTTTCGAGTTACATCGTGTTGTTTAGGAGATACAAGCTAATTTTGTACGATGCGTTATTACTTCTCGTAAAGTGTTTCCAATACCTACGTATTTGTCTTTACTCTGCAACACTGTATTTCCTTATAACGTGGTATTCTTATATATTCTTTCGAGAGAAATCTCTCCTGTGCATTCTCTTTTGAGGCCACACGTTTAGACATACACGCAACACCAAAGCTTTTCGAGTTACGAAGTGTTGTGCAGGAAAAACAAGATAATTTCGCACAATGCGGGATTTCCTTAATACGTGGATTCTGACAAATTTTGACGAAAGAAAATTCTCCTGTGTGTTCTCTTTTGAGGCTACATATTTAGACGTACACGCCACATCAAATCTTTTCGAATTACAACGTATTGTTTAGGAGATACAAGCTAATTTTGTACAATGCGTTAATTCTTCTCGTAAAGTGTTTCCAATACATACATATTTGTCTTTACTCTGCAACACTGTATTTCTTAAAACGTGGTTTTCTTACATATTATTTCAAGAGAAAACTATCCTGTGCATTCCCTTTTGAGGCTACACACTTAGACATACAGGCAACAACAAAGCTTTTCGAGTTACAACCTGTTGTTTATGAAAAACAAGATAATTTCGCACGATGCGGGATTTCCTTAAAACGTGGTTTTCTGACAAATTTTGACGAAAGAAAATTCTCCTGTGGGTTCCCTTTTGAGGCTTCACGTTTAGACGTGCACGCCACACCAAATCCTTTCGAGTTACCACATGTTGTGTAGGAGATACAAGCTAATTTTGTACGCTGCGTTATTTCTTCTCATAAAGTGTTTCCAATACGTACGTATTTGTCTTTATTCTGCAACACTGTATTTCCTTATAACGTGGTATTCTTACATATTCTGTCGAGAGAAAACTATCCTGTGCGTTCCCTTTTGAGGCTACACACTTAGACATACAGGCAACACCAAAACCTTTCAAGTTACAACGTGTTGTTTATGAAAAACAAGATAAGTTCGCACGATGCGGGATTTCCTTAAAACGTGGTGTTCTGACAAATTTTGACGAAAGAAAATTCTCCTGTTGGTTCTCTTTTGAGGCTACACGTTTAGACGTGCACGCCACACCAAATCTTTTCGAGTTACCACGTGTTGTTTAGGAGATACAAGCTAATTTTTTACGATGCGTTATTTCTTCTCGTAAAGTGTTTCCAATAAGTACGTATTTGTCTTTACTCTGC
Organism: Apodemus sylvaticus; assembly: GCF_947179515.1. Lineage (NCBI taxonomy): Eukaryota > Metazoa > Chordata > Mammalia > Rodentia > Muridae > Apodemus > Apodemus sylvaticus. The sequence goes on from NW_026263225.1 coordinate 393,961, forward strand.
AACACTGTATTTCCTTATAACGTTGTATTCTTACATGTTCTTTCGAGAGAAAAATCTCCTGTGCCTTCTCTTAAGTGGCTACACGCATAGACATACATGCAGCACCAAAGCTTTTCGAGTTACAACGTGTTGTTTAGGAAAAACAAGATAATTTTGCACGATGCGGGATATCCTTAAAACGTGGTTTTCTGACAAATTTTGACGAAAGAAAGTTCTCCTGTGGGTTCTCTTTTGAGGCTACAAGTTTAGACGTATGAGCCACACCAAATCTTTTCGAGTTACAACGTGTTGTTTACGAGATACAAGCAAATTTTTTACGATGCGTTATTTCTTCTCCTAAAGTGTTTCCAATATGTACTTATTTGTCTTTACTCTGCAACACTGTATTTCCTTATAACGTGGTATTCTTACATATTCTTTCGAGAGAAAACTCTCCTGTGCGTTCTCTTTTGAGGCTACACGCTTAGACAAACACTCAACACCAAAGCTTTTCGAGTTACACCTTGTTGTTTAGTAAAAACAAGATAATTTTGCACGATGCGAGATTTCCTTAAAACGTGTTTTCTGACAAATTTTGATGAAAGAAAATTCTCCTGTGAGTTCTCTTTTGAGGATACATGTTTAGACGTACATGTCACACCAAATCTTTTCGAGTTACAACGTGTTGTTTAGGAGATACAAGCTAATTTTTTACGATGCGTTATTTCTTCTCATAAATTGTGTCCAATACTTACTTATTTGTCTTTACTCTGCAACACTGTATTTCCTTATAACGCGGTATTCTTACATATTCTTTCGAGAGAAAACTCTCCTGTGCGTTCTCTTTTGAGGCTACACGCTTAGACATACACGCAGCACCAAAGCTTTTCGAGTTACAACGTGTTGTTTAGGAAAAACAAGATAATTTCCACGATGCGGGATTTCCATAAAACGTGGTTTTCTGACTAATTTTGACGAAAGAAAATACTCCTGTAAGTTCACTTTTGAGGCTACACGTTTAGACGTACACGCCACACCAAATCTTTTCGAGTTACATCGTGTTGTTTAGGAGATACAAGCTAATTTTGTACGATGCGTTATTTCTTCTCATAAAGTGTTGCCAATACGAATGTATTTGTCTTTACTCTGCAACACTGTATTTCCTTAAAACGTGGTATTCTTACATATTCTTTCGAGAAAAAACTCTCCTGTGCCTTCTCTCTTGAGGCTACACGCTTAGACATACAGGCAACACCAAAGCTTTTCGAGTTACAACGTGTTGTTTAGGAAAAACAAGAAAATTTCGCAAGATGCGGGATTTCCTTAAAACGTGGTTTTCTGAAAAATTTTGACCAAAGAAAATTCTCCTGTTGGTTCTCTTTTGAGGCTACACGTTTAGACGTACACGCCACACCAAATCCTTTTCAGTTACAACGTGTTGTTTAGGAGATACAGACTAATTTTGTACGATGCCTTATTTTTTCTCGTAAGGTGTTGCCAATACGTACATATTTGTCTTTACTCTGCAACTCTGTATTTCCTTAAAACGTGGTATTCTTACATATTCTTTCGAGAGAAAACTCTCCTGTGCCTTCTCTTTTAAGGCTACACGTTTAGACGTACACGACACACAAAATATTTCGAGTTACAACGTGTTGTTTAGGAGATAAAAGCTAATTTTGTACGATGTTTTATTTCTTCTCGTAAAGTGTTTCCTATACATAAGTATTTGTATTTACACTGCAACATTGTATTTCCTTATAACGTGGTATTCTTACATATTCTTTCGAGAGAAAACTCTCCTGTGCGTTCTCTTTTGAGGCTACACGCTTAGACATACACGCAGCACCAAAGCTTTTAGAGTTACAACGTGTTGTTTAGGAAAAACAAGATAATTTCCACGATGCGGGATTTCCATAAAACGTGGTTTTCTGACAAATATTGACGAACGATAATACTCCTGTAAGTTCACTTTTGAGGCTACACGTTTAGACGTACACGCCACACCAAATCTTTTTGAGTTACATCGTGTTGTTTAGGAGATACAAGCTAATTCTGTACGATGCGTTATTTCTTCTTGTAAAGTGTTTCCAATACCTACGTATTTGTCTTTACTCTGCAACACTGTATTTCCTTATAACGTGGTATTCTTATATATTCTTTCGAGAGAAAACTCTCCTGTGCGTTATCTTTTGAGGCCACACGTGTAGACATACATGCAACACCAAAGCTTTCGATTTACAATGTGTTGTTTAGGAAAAACAAGATAATTTCGCACAATGCGGGATTTCCTTAAAACGTGGTTTTCTGACAAATTTTGACGAAAGAAAATTCTCCTGTGGGTTCTCTTTTGAGGCTACCCGTTTCAACTTACACGTCACACCAAATCCTTCAAGTTACAACGTGTTGTTTAGGAAATACAAGCTAATTTTGTACGATGTATTATTCCTTCTCGTAAAGTGTTTCCAATAAGTAAGTATCTCTCTTTACTCTGCAACACTGTATTTCCTTATAACGTGGTATTCTTACATATTCTTTCGAGAGAATACTCTACTGTGCATTCTCTTTTGAGGCTACATGCTTAGACATACACGCAACACCAAAGCTTTTCGAGTTACAACGTGTTGTTTACGAAAAACAAGATAATTTCGCATGATGCAGGACTTCCTTAAAACGTGGTTTTCTGAAAAAATTTTGACCAAAGAAAATTCTCCTGTGGCTTCTCTTTTGAGGCTACGCATTTAGATGTAAACACAACACCAAATATTTTCGAGTTACAACGTGTTGTTTACACCAAAGCTTTTCGAGTTACAACATGTTGTTTAGGAAAAACAAGATAATTTCGCACGATGCGGGATTTCCTTAAAACGTGGTTTTCCGACATATTTTGACGAAAGAAAATTCTCCTGTGGGTTCTCTTTTGAGGCTACACGTTTCAACGTACACGCCACACAAAATCTTTTCGCGTTACACTGTGTTGTTTAGGAAATACAAGCTAATTTTGTATGATGTATTATTCCTTCTCGTAAAGTGTTTCCAATATGTATGTATCTGTCTTTACCGTGCAACACTGTATGTCCTTATAAGGTGGTATTCTTACATATTCTTTCAAGAGAATACTCTCCTGTGCGTTCTCTTTTGAGGCTACACGCTTAGACATACATGCAAAACCAAAGCTTTTCGAGTTACAACGTGTTGTTTAGGAAAAACAAGATAATTTCTCACGATGCGGGATTTCCAGAAAACGTGGTTTTCTGAAAAAATTTTGACCAACGAAAATTCTCCTGTGGGTTCTCTTTTGAGGCTACACCTTTAGATAAACACCACACCAAATCCTTTTGAGTTACAACGTGTTGTTTAGGAGATACAAGCTAATTTTTTACCATGTGTTATTTCTTCTCGTAAAGTGTTTCCAATACGTACATATTTGTCTTTACTCTGCAACACTGTTTTTCCATATAACATGGAATAACAAATAGTAAAAAATTAGCTTGTATCTCCTAAACAACACGTTATAACTCGAAAGGATTTGGTGTGGCTTGTACGTCTAAACGTGTACCCTCAAAAGAGAACCCACATTTTAAGGAATTCCCGCATCGTGCGCAATTATCTTCTTTTTCCTAAACAAAACGTTTTAACTCGAAAAGCTTTGGTGTTGCGTGTATGTCTAAGCGTGTAGCCTCAAAAGAGAACGCACAGGAGAGTTTTCTCTCGAAAGAGTATGTAAGAATACCACTTTATAAGGAAATACAGTGTCGCAGAGTAAAGGCAAATACATACGTATTGGAAACACTTTACGAGAAAAAATAACGCAACGTACAAAATTAGCTTGTATCTCCTAAACAACACGTTGTAACTCGAAAAGATTTGGTGTGGCCTGTACGTCTAAACGTGTAGCCTCAAAAGAGAAACCACAGGAGAATTTTCTTTCGTCAAAATTTTTCAGAAAACCACGTTTTAAGGAAATCCCGCTTTAAGGAAATCCTAAACAACACGTTGTAACTCGAAAAGCTTTGGTGTTGCTTGTATGTTTAAGCGTGGAGCCTCAAAAGAGAACGCACAGGAGAGTTTTTTCTCGATAGAATTTGTAAGGATAACACGTTATAAGGAAATACAGTGTTGCAGAATAAAGACAAATACATATGTATTGGAAACGCATAAATCCCGCATCATGCGAAATTATCTTGTTCTTCCTAAACAACACGTTGTAACTCGAAAAGCGTTGGTGTTGCGTATATGTCTAAGCGTGTAGCCTCAAATGAGAACGCACAGGAGAGTTTTCTCTTGAAAGAATATGAAAGAATACCACGTTGTAGAATAAAGACATATACTTACTTATTGGAAAAAACTTTAGGAGAAGAAATAACGCATCGTACAAAATTAGCTTGTATCTCCTAAACAACACGTTGTAACTTAAAAAGATTTGGTGTGGCCTGTACGTCTAAACGTGTAGCCTCAAAAGAGAACCCATAGAGGAATTTTCCTTGGTCAAAATTTGTCAGAAAACTACTTATTAAGGAAATCCCGCATCGTGCGTAATTATCTTGTTTTTCCTAAACAACACGTTGTAACTCGAAAAGCTTTGGTGTTGCGTGTATGTCTAAGTGCGTAGCCTCAAAGGGGAATGCCCAGGAGAGTTTTCTCTCGAAAGAATATGTAAGAATACCACGTTATAAGGAAATACAGTGTTGCAGAGTATAGACAAATACATACTTATTGGAAACACTTTACGAGAAGAAATAAAGCATCATGCAAAATTAGCTTGTATCTCCAAAACAACACGTTGTAACTGGAAAAGATTTGGTGTGGTGTGTACGTCTAAACGTGTAGCCTCAAAAGAGAATCTACAGGAGAGTTTTCTTTGGTCAAAATTTGTCAAAAACCACGTTTTACGGAAATCCCGCATCGTGCGAAAATATCTTGTTTTTCCTAAACAACACATTGTAACTCGAAAAGCTTTGGTGTTGCGTGTATTTCTAAGCGTGTAGCCTCAAAAGAGAACGCACAGGAGAGTTTTCTCCCGAAAGAATATGTAAGAATACCACGTTATAAGGAAATATAGTGTTGCAGAGTAAAGACAAATACATACTTATTGGAAACACTTAAACTTTACGAGAAGAAATAACACATAGTAAAAAATTAATTTGTATCTCCTAAACAACACGTTATAACTCGAAAGGATTTGGTGTGGCGTGTATGTCTAAACGTGTACCCTCAAAAAAGAACCCATAGGAGAATTTTCTTTCTTCAAAATTTGTCAGAAAACCACGTTTTAAGGAAATCCCGCATCATGCGAAATTATCTTGTTTTTCCTAAACAACACGTTGTAACTCGAAAAGCTTTGCTGTTGCGTGTATGTCTAGGCGTGTATGTCTAGGCGTGTAGCCTCCAAAGAGAACGCACAGGAGAGTTTACTGTCGAAAGAATATGTAAGAATACCACGTAATAAGGAAATACAGTGTTGCAGAGTAAAGGCAAATACATACATATTGGAAACACTTAAACTTTACGAGAAGAAATAAGGCATCATAAAAAAAAATTAGCTTGTATCTCCTAAACAACACGTTGTAACTCAAAAAGATTTAGTGTGGTGTGTACGTCTAAACGTGTAGCCTTAATAGAGAACCCACAGGAGAATTTTCTTTCATCAAAATTTGTCAGAAAACCACGTTTTAAGGAAATCCCGCATCGTGGGAAATTATCTTGTTCTTCCTAAACAACACATTGTAACTCGAAAAGCTTTGGAGTTGCGTGTATGTCTAAGCGTGTAGCCTCAAATGAGAACGCACAGGAGAGTTTTCTCTCGAAAGAATATGTAAGAATACCGCGTTATAAGGAAATACAGTGTTGCAGAGTAAAGACATATTTTTACTTATTAGAAAAACTTTCCGAGAAGAAATAACCTATCGTACAAAATTAGCTTGTATCTCCTAAACAACACGTTGTACCTTAAAAAGATTAGGTGTGGCCTGTACGTCTAAACGTGTAGCCTCAAAAGAGAACCCATAGGAGAATTTTCCTTGGTCAAAATTTGTCAGAAAACCACTTATTAAGGAAATCCCGCATCGAGCGAAATTATATTGTTTTTCCTAATCAACACGTTGTAACGCGAAAAGCTTTGGTGTTGCCTGTATGTCTAAGCGTGTAGCCTCAAAGGGGAACACACAGGAGAGTTTTCTCTCGAAAGAATATGTAAGAATACCACGTTATAAGGAAATACAGTGTTGCAGACTAAAGGCAAATATGTACGTATTGGAAACACGTTACGAGAAGAAATAACGCATCGTAGAAAATTAGCTTGTATCTCCTAAACAACACGTTGTAACTCGAAAGGATTTGGTGTGGCGTGTACGTCTAAACGTGTAGCCTCAAAAGAGAACACACAGGACAATTTTCTTTCGTCAAAAATTTTCAGAAATCCACGTTTTAAGGAAATCCCGCATCGTGCGAAATTATGTTGTTTTTCCTAAACAACACATTGTAACTCGAAAAGCTTTGGTATTGCCTGTATGTCTAAGCATGTAGCCTCAAAAGAGAACACACAGGAGAGTTTTCTCTCGAAAGAATATGTAAGAATACCACGTTATAAGGGAATACAGTGTTGCAGAGTAAAGACAAATACGTATGTATTGGAAACCCATAAACTTTACGAGATGAAATAAAGCATCGTAAAAAATTAGCTTGTATCTCCTAAACAACACGTTGTAACTCGAAAAGATTTGGTGTGGTGTGTACGTCTAAACGTGTAGCCTCAAAAGAGAACACATAGGTCAATTTTCTTTCATCAAATTTTGTCAGAAAACCACGTTTTAAGGAAATCACGCATCGTGAGAAATTATCTAGATCTTCCTAAACAACACGTTTTAACTCGAAAAGCTTTGGTGTTGGGTGTATGTCTAAGCATGTAGCCCCAAAAGAGAAGGCAGAGGAGAGTTTTTTCTCGAAAGAATATGTAAGAATGACACGTTATAAGGAAATACAGTGTTGCAGAGTAAAGACAAATACTTATTTATTGGAAAAACTTTACAAGAAGAAATAACGCATCGTACAAAATTAGCTTGTATCGCCTAAACAACACGTTGTAACTTAAAAAAGATTTGGACTGGCCTGTACGTCTAAACGTGTAGTCTCAAAAGAGAACCCATAGGAGAATTTTCTTTGGTCAAAATATGTCAGAAAACCACGTATTAAGGAAATCCCTCATTGTGCGAAATTATCTGGTTTTTCCTAAACAACACATTGTAACGCGAAAAGCTTTGGTGTTGCGTGTATGTCTAAGCGTGTAGCCTCAAAAAAGGATGCACAGGAGAGTTTTTTCTCGAAAGAATATGTAAGAATACCATGTTATAAGGAAATACAGTGTTGCAGACTAAAGCCAAATACGTACGTATTGGAAACACTTTACTAGAAGAAATAACGCATCGTACAAAATTAGCTTGTATCTCCTAAACAACACGTTGTAACTCGAAAAGATTTGGTGTGGCGTGTACATCTAAACGTGTAGCCTCAAAAGAGAACCCACAGGAGAATTTTCTTTCGTCAAAATTTTTCAGAAACCACGTTTTAAGTAAATCCCGCATTGTGCGAAATTATCTTGTTTTTCCTAAACAACACGTTGTAACTCGAAAGCTTTGGTGTTGCGTGTATGTCTAAGCGTGTAGCCTCAAAAGAGAATGCACAGGAGAGTTTTTTCTCGATAGAATTTGTAAGGATACCACGTTATAAGGAAATACAGTGTTGCAGAATAAAGACAAATACGTATGTATTGGAAACCCATAAACTTTACGAGATGAAATAAATCATCGTACAAAATGAGCTTGTATCTCCTACACAACACGTTGTAACTCGAAAAGATTTGTTGTGGCGTGTACGTCTAAACATGTAGCCTCAAAAGAGAACCCACAGGAGAATTTTCATTCATCAAAATTTGTCAGAAATCCACGTTTTAAGGAAATCCCGCATTGTGCGCAATTATCTTGTTTTTCATAAACAAAACATTGTAACTCTAAAAGCTTTGGTGTTGGGTGTATGTGCAAGTGTGTGGCCTCAAAAGAGAATGCACAGGAGAGTTTTCTCTCGAAAGAATATGTAAGAATACCACGTTATAAGGAAATACATTGCTGCAGAGTAGAGGCAAATACATACGTATTGGAAACATATTATGAGAAGAAATAATGCATGGTACAAAATTAGCTTGTATCTCCTAAACAACACGTGGTAACTCAAAAATATTTGGTGTGGCGTGTACGTCTAAATGTGTAGCCTCAAAAGAGAACCCACAGGAGAATTTTCTTACGTCAAAATTTGTCAGAAAACCACATTTAAAGGAAATCTCGCATCGTGTGAAATTATCTTGTTTTTTCTAATCAACACGTTGTAACTCGAAAAGCTTTGGTGTTGTGTGTATGTCTAAGCGTGTAGCCTCCAAAGAGAACGCACAGGATAGTTTTCTCTCGAAAGAATATGTAAGATACCATGTTATAAGGAAATACAGTTTTGCAGAGTAAAGACAAATACTTATTTATTGGAAAAACTTTACGAGATGAAATAACGCATCATAAAAAATTAGCTTGTATCTCCTAAACAACACGTTGTAACTCAAAAAGATTTGGTTTGGCATGTACGTCTAAACGTGTAGCCTCAAAAGAGAACCCACAGGAGAATTTTCTTTCGCCAAATTTGTCAGAAAACCATGTTTTATGGAAATCCCGCATCATGTTAAATTATCTTGTTTTTCCTAAACAACACGTTGTACCTCGAAAAGCTTTGGTGTTGTGTGAATGTCTAAGCGTGTAGCCTCAAAAGAGAATGCACAGAAGAGTTTTCTCTCGAAAGAACATGTAAGAATACCACATTATAAGGAAATACAGTTTTGCAGAGTAAAGACAAATACGTATGTATTTGAAACACTTTATGAGAAGAAATAACGCATCGTAAAAAATTAGTTTGTATCTCCTAAACAACACGTTGTAACTCGAAAAGATTTGGTGTGGCATGTACGTCTAAATGTGTAGCCTCAAAAGAGAACCCACAGGAGAATTTTCTTTCGTCAAAATTTGTCAGAAAACCACTTATTAAGGAAATCCCGCATCGTGCGAAACTATCTTGTTTTTCCTAAACAACACGTTGTAACTCAAAAAGATTTGGTGTGGTGTGTACGTCTAAACGTGTAGCCTTAATAGAGAACCCACAGGAGAATTTTCTTTCATCAAAATTTGTCAGAAAACCACGTTTTAAGGAAATCCCGCATCGTGGGAAATTATCTTGTTCTTCCTAAACAACACATTGTAACTCGAAAAGCTTTGGTGTTGCGTGTATGTCTAAGCGTGTAGCCTCAAATGAGAATGCACAGGAGAGTTTTCTCTCGAAAGAATATGTAAGAATACCACGTTATAAGGAAATACAGTGTTGCAGAGTAAAGACATATTTTTACTTATTAGAAAAACTTTCCGAGAAGAAATAACCTATCGTACAAAATTAGCTTGTATCTCCTAAACAACACGTTGTACCTTAAAAAGATTAGGTGTGGCCTGTACGTCTAAACGTGTAGCCTCAAAAGAGAACCCATAGGAGAATTTTCCTTGGTCAAAATTTGTCAGAAAACCACTTATTAAGGAAATCCCGCATCGCGCGAAATTATATTGTTTTTCCTAATCAACACGTTGTAACGCGAAAAGCTTTGGTGTTGCCTGTATGTCTAAGCGTGTAGACTCAAAGGGGAACACACAGGAGAGTTTTCTCTCGAAAGAATATGTAAGAATACCACGTTATAAGGAAATACAGTGTTGCAGACTAAAGGCAAATATGTACGTATTGGAAACACGTTACGAGAAGAAATAACGCATCGTAGAAAATTAGCTTGTATCTCCTAAACAACACGTTGTAACTCGAAAGGATTTGGTGTGGCGTGTACGTCTAAACGTGTAGCCTCAAAAGAGAACACACAGGACAATTTTCTTTCGTCAAAAATTTTCAGAAATCCACGTTTTAAGGAAATCCCGCATCGTGCGAAATTATGTTGTTTTTCCTAAACAACACATTGTAACTCGAAAAGCTTTGGTATTGCGTGTATGTCTAAGCGTGTAGCCTCAAAAGAGAACACACAGGAGAGTTTTCTCTCGAAAGAATATGTAAGAATACCACGTTATAAGGGAATACAGTGTTGCAGAGTAAAGACAAATACGTATGTATTGGAAACCCATAAATTTTACGAGATGAAATAAAGCATCGTAAAAAATTAGCTTGTATCTCCTAAACAACACGTTGTAACTCGAAAAGATTTGGTGTGGTGTGTACGTCTAAACATGTAGTCTCAAAAGAGAACACATAGGACAATTTTCTTTCATCAAATTTTGTCAGAAAACCACGTTTTAAGGAAATCACGCATCGTGAGAAATTATCTAGATCTTCCTAAACAACACGTTTTAACTCGAAAAGCTTTGGTGTTGGGTGTATGTCTAAGCATGTAGCCCCAAAAGAGAAGGCAGAGGAGAGTTTTTTCTCGAAAGAATATGTAAGAATGACACGTTATAAGGAAATACAGTGTTGCAGAGTAAAGACAAATACTTATTTATTGGAAAAACTTTACAAGAAGAAATAACGCATCGTACAAAATTAGCTTCTATCGCCTAAACAACACGTTGTAACTTAAAAAAGATTTGGACTGGCCTGTACGTCTAAACGTGTAGTCTCAAAAGAGAACCCATAGGAGAATTTTCTTTGGTCAAAATATGTCAGAAAACCACGTATTAAGGAAATCCCTCATTGTGCGAAATTATCTGGTTTTTCCTAAACAACACATTGTAACGCGAAAAGCTTTGGTGTTGCGTGTATGTCTAAGCGTGTAGCCTCAAAAAAGGATGCACAGGAGAGTTTTTTCTCGAAAGAATATGTAAGAATACCACGTTATAAGGAAATACAGTGTTGCAGACTAAAGCCAAATACGTACGTATTGGAAACACTTTACTAGAAGAAATAACACATCGTACAAAATTAGCTTGTATCTCCTAAACAACACGTTGTAACTCGAAAAGATTTGGTGTGGCGTGTACGTCTAAACGTGTAGCCTCAAAAGAGAACCCACAGGAGAATTTTCTTTCGTCAAAATTTTTCAGAAACCACGTTTTAAGTAAATCCCGCATCGTGCGAAATTATCTTGTTTTTCCTAAACAACACGTTGTAACTCGAAAGCTTTGGTGTTGCGTGTATGTCTAAGCGTGTAGCCTCAAAAGAGAATGCACAGGAGAGTTTTTTCTCGATAGAATTTGTAAGGATACCACGTTATAAGGAAATACAGTGTTGCAGAATAAAGACAAATACGTATGTATTGGAAACCCATAAACTTTACGAGATGAAATAAATCATCGTACAAAATGAGCTTGTATCTCCTACACAACACGTTGTAACTCGAAAAGATTTGTTGTGGCGTGTACGTCTAAACATGTAGCCTCAAAAGAGAACCCACAGGAGAATTTTCTTTCATCAAAATTTGTCAGAAATCCACGTTTTAAGGAAATCCCGCATTGTGCGCAATTATCTTGTTTTTCATAAACAAAACATTGTAACTCTAAAAGCTTTGGTGTTGGGTGTATGTGCAAGTGTGTGGCCTCAAAAGAGAATGCACAGGAGAGTTTTCTCTCGAAAGAATATGTAAGAATACCACGTTATAAGGAAATACATTGCTGCAGAGTAGAGGCAAATACATACGTATTGGAAACATATTATGAGAAGAAATAATGCATGGTACAAAATTAGCTTGTATCTCCTAAACAACACGTGGTAACTCAAAAATATTTGGTGTGGCGTGTACGTCTAAATGTGTAGCCTCAAAAGAGAACCCACAGGAGAATTTTCTTACGTCAAAATTTGTCAGAAAACCACATTTTAAGGAAATCCCGCATCGTGCAAAATTATCTTGTTTTTCCTAATCAACACGTTGTAACTCGAAAAGCTTTGGTGTTGTGTGTATGTCTAAGCGTGTAGCCTCCAAAGAGAACGCACAGGATAGTTTTCTCTCGAAAGAATATGTAAGATACCATGTTATAAGGAAATACAGTTTTGCAGAGTAAAGACAAATACTTATTTATTGGAAAAACTTTACGAGAAGAAATAACGCATCATAAAAAATTAGCTTGTATCTCCTAAACAACACGTTGTAACTCAAAAAAGATTTGGTTTGGCATGTACGTCTAAACGTGTAGCCTCAAAAGAGAACCCACAGGAGAATTTTCTTTCGCCAAATTTGTCAGAAAACCATGTTTTATGGAAATCCCGCATCATGTTAAATTATCATGTTTTTCCTAAACAACACGTTGTACCTCAAAAAGCTTTGGTGTTTTGTGAATGTCTAAGCGTGTAGCCTCAAAAGCGAATGCACAGAAGAGTTTTCTCTCGAAAGAACATGTAAGAATACCACATTATAAGGAAATACAGTTTTGCAGAGTAAAGACAAATACGTATGTATTTGAAACACTTTATGAGAAGAAATAACGCATCGTAAAAAATTAGTTTGTATCTCCTAAACAACACGTTGTAACTCGAAAAGATTTGGTGTGGCATGTACGTCTAAATGTGTAGCCTCAAAAGAGAACCCACAGGAGAATGTTCTTTCGTCAAAATTTGTCAGAAAACCACTTATTAAGGAAATCCCGCATCGTGCGAAACTATCTTGTTTTTCCTAAACAACACGTTGTAACTCAAAAAGATTTGGTGTGGTGTGTACGTCTAAACGTGTAGCCTTAATAGAGAACCCACAGGAGTATTTTCTTTCATCAAAATTTGTCAGAAAACCACGTTTTAAGGAAATCCCGCATTGTGGGAAATTATCTTGTTCTTCCTAAACAACACATTGTAACTCGAAAAGCTTTGGTGTTGCGTGTATGTCTAAGCGTGTAGCCTCAAATGAGAACGCACAGGAGAGTTTTCTCTCGAAAGAATATGTAAGAATACCACGTTATAAGGAAATACAGTGTTGCAGAGTAAAGACATATTTTTAGTTATTAGAAAAACTTTCCGAGAAGAAATAACCTATCGTACAAAATTAGCTTGTATCTCCTAAACAACACGTTGTACCTTAAAAAGATTAGGTGTGGCCTGTATGTCTAAACGTGTAGCCTCAAAAGAGAACCCATAGGAGAATTTTCCTTGGTCAAAATTTGTCAGAAAACCACTTATTAAGGAAATCCCGCATCGTGCGAAACTATCTTTTTTTTTCCTAAACAACACATTGTAACTCGAAAATCTTTGGTGTTGCGTGTATGTCTAAGCATGTAGCCTCAAAAGAGAAAGCACCGGAGAGCTTTCTCTCTAACGAGTATGTAAGAATACCACGTTATAAGGAAATACATTGTGACAAATTAAAAATAAATTAGTTCCTTTTGGAAACACTTAAACTTTACAAGAAGATATAAAGCATCGTAAAAAATTAGCTTGTATCTCCTAAACAACACGTTGTAACTCGAAAACATTTGGTGTGGCGTGTACGTCTAAACGTTTAGCCTCAAATGAAAACCCACAGGAGAATTTTCTTTCCTCAAAATTTGTCAGAAAACCACATTTTAAGGAATTCCCGCATCGTGCGAAATTATCTTGTTTCTCCTAAACAACACGTTCTAACTCGAAATGCTTTGGTGTTGCGTGTATGTCTAAGCGTGTAGCCTCAAAAGAGAATGCACAGGAGAGTTTTCTCTCGAAAGAATATGTACGAATACCATGTTATAAGGAAATACAGTGTTGTAGAGTAAAGACAAATATGTAAGTATTGGAAACACTTTAGGAGAAGAAATAATGCATCGTACAAAATTAGCTTGTATCTCCTAAACAACACGTTGTAACTCGAAAAGATTTGGTGTGGCGTGTACGTCTAAACATGTAGCCTCAAAAGAGAACCCACAGGAGAATTTTCTTTCGTCAATATTTGTCAGAAAACCACGTTTTAAGGAAATCCCGCATTGTGCGCAATTATCTTGTTTTTCATAAACAAAACATTGTAACTCGAAAAGCTTTGGTGTTGGGTGTATGTGTAAGCGTGTAGCCTCAAAAGAGAATGCACAGGAGAGCTTTCTCTCGAAAGAATATGTAAGAATACCACGTTATAAGGTAATATATTGCTGCAGAGTAAAGACAAATACATACGTATTGGAAACATATTATGAGAAAAAATAACGCATGGTACAAAATTAGCTTGTATCTCCTAAACAACACGTGGTAACTCAAAAAGATTTGGAGTGGCGTGTACGTCTAAATGTGTAGCCTCAAATGAGAACCCACAGGAGAATTTTCTTACGTCAAAATTTGTCAGAAAACCACATTTTAAGGAAATCCCGCATCGTGAGAAATAATCCTGTTTTTCCTAATCAACACGTTGTAACTCGAAAAGCTTTGTTGTTGCATGTATGTCTAAGCGTGTAGCCTCCAAAGAGAACGCACAGGGTAGTTTTCTCTCGAAAGAATATGTAGGAATACCACGATATAAGGAAATACAGTGTTGCAGAGTATAGACAAATATGTACTTATTGGAAACACTTTACGAGAAGAAATAACGCATCATAAAAAATTAGCTTGTATCTCCTAAACAACACGTTGTATCTCGAAAAGATTTGGTGTGGCGTGTACGTCTAAACGTGTAGCCTCAAAAGAGAACACACAGGATAATTTTCTTTCGTCAAAATTTGTCAGAAAACCACGTTTTAAGGAAATCCCGCATCGTGAGAAATTATCTTGTTCTTCCTAAACAACACGTTGTAACTCGAAAAGCTTTGGTGTTGCGTGTATGTCTAAGCGTGTAGCCTCAAAAGAGAACGCACAGGAGAGTTTTCTCCCGAAAGAATATGTAGGAATACCACGTTATAAGGAAATACAGTGTTGCAGAGTAAAGACAAATAAATACTTATTGGAAACACTTAAACTTTACGAGAAGAAATAAAACATAGTAAAAAATTAGCTTGTATATCCTAAACAACACGTTATAACTCGAAAGGATTTGGTGTTGTGTGTATGTCTAAGCATGTAGCCTCAAAAGAGAATGCACAGGAGAGTTTTCTCTCGAAAGAATATGTAAGAATACCACGCTATAAGGAAACATATTGCTGCAGAGTAAAGACAAATACATACGTTTTGGAAACACATTATGAGAAGAAATAACGCATGGTACAAAATTGGCTTGTATCTCCCAAACAACACGTGGTTACTCAAAAAGATTTGGTGTGGCTTGTACATCTAAACGTGTAGCCTCAAAAGAGAATCCACAGGAGAATTTTCTTACGTCAAAATTTGTCAGAAAACCACGTTTTAAGGAAATCCCGCATCGTGCGAAATTATCTTGTTTTTCCTAATCAACACGTTGTAACTCGAAAAGCTTTGCTGGTGCGTGTATGTCTAAGCGTGTAGCCTCCAAAGAGAACGCACAGGATAATTTTCTCTCGAAAGAATATGTAAGAATACCACGTTATAAGGAAATACAGTGTTGCAGAATATAGACAAATATGTACTTATTGGAAACACTTTAGGAGAAGAAATAACGCATCATGTAAAATTAGCTTGTATCTCCTAAACAACACGTTGTAACTCGACAAGATTTGGTGTGGCGTGTATGTCTAAACATGTAGCCTCAAAAGAGAATCCACAGGAGAGTTTTCTTTCATCAAAATTTGTCAGAAAACCACGTTTTAAGAAAATACCGCATCGTGCGAAATTATCTTGTTTATCCTAAACAACATGTTGTAACTCGAAAAGCTTTGGTGGTGCGTGTATGTCTAAGCGTGTAGCCTCAAAAGAGAACGCACAGGAGAGTTTTCTCTCGAAAGAATATGTAAGAATACCACGTTATAAGGAAATACAGTGTTGCAGAGTAAAGACAAATACATACTTATTGGAAACACTTAAGCTTTACGAGAAGAAATAACACATAGTACAAAATTAGCTTCTATATCCTAAACAACACGTTATAACTCGAAAGGATTTGGTGTGGCATGTACGTCTAAACGTGTAGCCTCAAAAGAGAACCCACAGGAGAATTTTCTTTCGTCAAAATTTGTCAGAAAACCACGTTTTAAGGAAATCCCGCATCATGCGAAATTATCTTGTTTTTCCTAAACAACACGTTGTAACTCGAAAAGCTTTGGTGTTGGGTGAATGTCTAAGCGTGTAGCCTCCAAAGAGAACGCACAGGAGAGTTTTCTCTCGAAAGAATATGTAAGAATATCACGTTATAAGGAAATACAGTGTGGCAGAGTAGAGGCAAGTACATATGTATTGGAAACACTTAAAATTTACGAGAAGAAATAATTCATCGTAAAAAAATTAGCTTGTATCTCCTAAACAACAAGTTGTAACTCAAAAAGATTTGGTGTGGCGTGTACGTCTAAAAGTGTAGCCTCAAAAGAGAACGCACAGGGGAGTTTTCTCCCGAAAGAATATGTAGGAATACCACGTTATAAGGAAATACAGTGTTGCAGAGTAAAGACAAATACATACTTATTGGAAACAGTTAAGCTTTACGAGGAGAAATAACACATAGTACAAAATTAGCTTGTATATCCTAAACAACAGGTTATAACTCGATAGGATTTGGTGTGGCGTGTACATCTAAACGTGTAGCCTCAAAAGAGAACGCACAGGAGAATTTTCTTTCGTCAACACTTTTCAGAAAACAACGTTTTAAGGGAATCCCGCATCATGTGAAATTATCTTGTTTTTCCTAAACAACACGCTGTAACTCGAAAAGCTTTGGTGTTGCATGAATGTCTAAGCGTGTAGCCTCCAAAGAGAACGCACAGGAGAGTTTTCTCTCGAAAGAATATGTAAGAATACCACGTTATAAAGAAATACAGTGTGGCAGAGTAAAGAAAATACGTATGTAATGGGAGCACTTTATGAAAGAAATAACGCATCTTGCAAAACTAGCTTGTATGTCCTAAACAACACGTTGTAACTCGAAAAGATTTGGTGTGGCGTGTACGTCTAAAAGTGTAGCCTCAAAAGAGAACCCACAGGAGAGTTTTCTTTCGTCAAAATTTGTTAGAAAACCACGTTTTAAGGAAATCCCTCATCGTGCGAAATTATCTTGTTTTTCCTAATCAACACGTTGTAACTCGAAAATCTTTGGTGGTGCATGTATTTCTAAGCGTGTAGCCTCCAAAGAGAATGCACAGGATGGTTTTCTCTCGAAAGAATATGTAAGAATACCACGTTATAAGGAAATACAGTGTTCCAGATTTTAGACAAATATGTACTTATTGGAAACACTTTAGGAGAAGAAATAACGCATCATGCAAAATTAGCTTGTATCTCCTAAACAACACGTTGTAACTCGACAAGATTTGGTGTGGCGTGTATGTCTAAACGTGTAGCCTCAAAAGAGAACCCACAGGAGAGTTTTCTTTCGTCAAAATTTGTCAGAAAACCACGTTTTAAGGAAATACCGCATCGTGCGAAATTATCTTGTTTTTCCTAAACAACATGTAACTCGAAAAGCTTTGGTGGTGCGTGTATGTCTAAGCGTGTAGCCTCAAAAGAGAACGCACAGGAGAGTTTTCTTCCGAAAGTATATGTAGGAATACCACGTTATAAGGAAATACAGTGTTGCAGAGTAAAGACAAATGCATACTTATTGGAAACACTTAAGCTTTACGAGAAGAAATAACACATAGTAAAAATTAGTTTGTATACCCTAAACAACACGTTATAACTCGAAAGGATTTGGTGTGGCGTGTACGTCTAAACGTGTAGCCTCAAAAGAGAACCCACAGGAGAATTTTCTTTCATCAAAATTTGTCAGAAAACCACGTTTTAAGGAAATCCCGCATCATGCGAAATTATCTTGTTTTTCCTAAACAACACGTTGTAACTCGAAAAGCTTTGGTGTTGCGTATATGTCTAAGCGTGTAGCCTCCAAAGAGAACGCACAGGAGAGTTTACTCTCGAAAGAATATGTAAGAATACCACGTTATAAGGAAATACAGTGTTGCAGAGTAGAGGCAAATATATACATATTGGAACACTTAAACTTTACGAGAAGAAATAATTCATCGTTAAAAAATTAGCTTGTATCTCCTAAACAACAAGTTGTAACTCAAAAAGATTTGGTGTGGCGTGTACGTCTAAACGTGTAGCCTCAAAAGAGAACGCACGGGAGAGTTTTCTCCCGAAAGAAAAGTAGGAATACTAAGTTATAAGGAAATACAGTGTTGCAGAGTAAAGACAAATACATACATATTGGAAACACTTAAGCTTTACGAGAAGAAATAACACATAGTACAAAATTAGCTTGTATATCCTAAACAACACGTTAGAACTCAAAAGGATTTGGTGTGGCGTGTACGTCTAAATGTGAATCCTCAAAAGAGAACCCACAGGAGAATTTTCTTTCGTCAAATTTGTCAGAAAACCACGTTTTAAGGAAATCCCGCATCATGCGAAATTATCTTGTTTTTCCTAAACAACACGTTGTACCTCGAAAAGCTTTCGTGTTGCGTGAATGTCTAAGTGTGTAGCCTCCAAAAAGAACGCACAGGAGAGTTTTCTCTCGAAAGAATATGTAAGAATACCACGTTATAAGGAAATACAGTGTTGCAGAGTAGAGGCAAATACATACGTATTGGAAACACTTAAACTTTGCGAGAAGAAATAATTCATTGTAAAAAAAATTAGCTTGTATCTCCTAAACAACGAGTTGCAACTCAAAAAGATTTGGTGTGGCGTGTACGTCTAAATGTTTAGCCTCAAAAGAGAACCCACAGGAGAATTTTCTTTCGTCAAAATTTGTCAGAAAACCATGTTTTAAGGAAATCCCGCATCGTGAGAAATTATCTTGTTCTTCCTAAACAACACGTTGTAACTCGAAAAGCTTTGCTGTTGCGTGTATGTCTCAGCGTGTAGCCTCAAATGAGAACGCACAGGAGAGTTTTCTCTCGAAAAAATATGTAAGAATACCACGTTATAAGGAAATACAGTGTTGCAGAGTAAAGACAAATACTTATTGGAAAAACTTTATGAGAAGAAATAACGCATCGTACAAAATTAGCTTGTATCTCCTAAACAACACATTGTAACTCGAAAAGATTTGGTGTGGCGTGTACGTCTAAACGTGAAGCCTCAAAAGAGAACCCACAGGAGAATTTTTGTTCGTAAAATTTGTCAGAAATCCATGTTTTAAGGAAATCACTCATCGTGCGAAATTATCTTGTTTTTCCTAAACAACACGTTGTAACTAGAAAAGCTTTGATGTTGCGTGTATGTCTAAGCGTGTAGCCTCAAAAGAGAATGCACAGGAGAGTTTTCTCTCGAAAGAACATGTAAGAATACCACATTATAAGGAAATACAGTTTTGCAGAGTAAAGACAAATACATATGTATTTGAAACACTCTATGAGAAGAAATAAAGCATCGTAAAAAATTAGTTTGTATCTCCTAAACAACACGTTGTAACTCGAAAAGATTTGGTGTGGCATGTACGTCTAAACGTGTAGCCTCCAAAGAGAACCCACAGGAGAATTTTCTTTCGTCAAAATTTGTCAGAAAACCACTTATTAAGGAAATCCCGCATCGTGCGAAATTATCTTGTTTTTCCTAAACAACACGTTGTAAGTCGAAAAGCTTTCATGTTGCGTGTATGTCTAAGTGTGTAGCCTCAAAAGAGAAGGCACAGGACAGTTTTCTCTCGAAAGGATATGTAAGAATACCACTTCATAAGGAAATACAGTTTTGCAGAGTAAAGACATATACGTACGCATTGGAAACTCTTTACGAGAAGAAATAACGCATAGTACAAAATTAGTTTGTATATCCAAAACTACACGTTGTATCTCGAAAAGAATTGTTGTGGCGTGTACGTCTTAACATGTAGCATCTAAAGAGAACCAAAAGGAGAATTTTCTTTCGTCAAAATTTTTCAGAAAATCACGTTTTAAGGAAATCCCGCATCGTGCGAAATTATCTTGTTTTTCCTAAACAACACGTTGTAAGTAGAAAAGCTTTCATGTTGCGTGTATGTCTAAGTGTGTAGCCTCAAAAGAAAAGGCACAGGACAGTTTTCTCTCGAAAGGATATGTAAGAATACCACTTCATAAGGAAATACAGTTTTGCAGAGTAAAGACATATACGTACGCATTGGAAACTCTTTACGAGAAGAAATAACTCATAGTACAAAATTAGCTTGAATCTCCAAAACTACACGTTGTATCTCCAAAAGAATTGTTGTGGCGTGTACGTCTTAACATGTAGCATCTAAAGAGAACCAAAAGAAGAATTTTCTTTCGTCAAAATTTTTCAGAAAATCACGTTTTAAGGAAATCCCGCATCGTGGGAAATTATCTTGTTTTTCCTAAACAACACGTTGTAAGTAGAAAAGCTTTCATGTTGCGTGTATGTCTAAGTGTGTAGCCTCAAAAGAGAAGGCACAGGACAGTTTTCTCTCGAAAGGATATGTAAGAATACCACTTCATAAGGAAATACAGTTTTGCAGAGTAAAGACATATACGTACGCATTGGAAACTCTTTACGAGAAGAAATAACGCATAGTACAAAATTAGCTTGTATCTCCAAAACTACACGTTGTATCTCGAAAAGAATTGTTGTGGCGTGTACGTCTTAACATGTAGCATCTAAAGAGAACCAAAAGGAGAATTTTCTTTCGTCAAAATTTTTCAGAAAATCACGTTTTAAGGAAATCCCGCATCGTGCGAAATTATCTTGTTTTTCCTAAACAACACGTTGTAAGTCGAAAAGCTTTCATGTTGCGTGTATGTCTAAGTGTGTAGCCTCAAAAGAGAAGGCACAGGACAGTTTTCTCTCGAAAGGATATGTAAGAATACCACTTCATAAGGAAATACAGTTTTGCAGAGTAAAGACATATACGTACGCATTGGAAACTCTTTACGAGAAGAAATAACGCATAGTACAAAATTAGCTTGTATCTCCAAAACTCCACGTTGTATCTCGAAAAGAATTGTTGTGGCGTGTACGTCTTAAGATGTAGCATCTAAAGAGAACCAAAAGGAGAATTTTCTTTCGTCAAAATTTTTCAGAAAATCACGTTTTAAGGAAATCCCGCATCGTGCGAAATTATCTTGTTTTTCCTAAACAACACGTTGTAAGTCGAAAAGCTTTCATGTTGCGTGTATGTCTAAGTGTGTAGCCTCAAAAGAGAAGGCACAGGACAGTTTTCTCTCGAAAGGATATGTAAGAATACCACTTCATAAGGAAATACAGTTTTGCAGAGTAAAGACATATACGTACGCATTGGAAACTCTTTACGAGAAGAAATAACGCATAGTACAAAATTAGTTTGTATATCCAAAACTACACGTTGTATCTCGAAAAGAATTGTTGTGGCGTGTACGTCTTAACATGTAGCATCTAAAGAGAACCAAAAGGAGAATTTTCTTTCGTCAAAATTTTTCAGAAAATCACGTTTTAAGGAAATCCCGCATCGTGCGAAATTATCTTGTTTTTCCTAAACAACACGTTGTAAGTAGAAAAGCTTTCATGTTGCGTGTATGTCTAAGTGTGTAGCCTCAAAAGAAAAGGCACAGGACAGTTTTCTCTCGAAAGGATATGTAAGAATACCACTTCATAAGGAAATACAGTTTTGCAGAGTAAAGACATATACGTACGCATTGGAAACTCTTTACGAGAAGAAATAACTCATAGTACAAAATTAGCTTGAATCTCCAAAACTACACGTTGTATCTCCAAAAGAATTGTTGTGGCGTGTACGTCTTAACATGTAGCATCTAAAGAGAACCAAAAGAAGAATTTTCTTTCGTCAAAATTTTTCAGAAAATCACGTTTTAAGGAAATCCCGCATCGTGGGAAATTATCTTGTTTTTCCTAAACAACACGTTGTAAGTAGAAAAGCTTTCATGTTGCGTGTATGTCTAAGTGTGTAGCCTCAAAAGAGAAGGCACAGGACAGTTTTCTCTCGAAAGGATATGTAAGAATACCACTTCATAAGGAAATACAGTTTTGCAGAGTAAAGACATATACGTACGCATTGGAAACTCTTTACGAGAAGAAATAACGCATAGTACAAAATTAGCTTGTATCTCCAAAACTACACGTTGTATCTCGAAAAGAATTGTTGTGGCGTGTACGTCTTAACATGTAGCATCTAAAGAGAACCAAAAGGAGAATTTTCTTTCGTCAAAATTTTTCAGAAAATCACGTTTTAAGGAAATCCCGCATCGTGCGAAATTATCTTGTTTTTCCTAAACAACACGTTGTAAGTCGAAAAGCTTTCATGTTGCGTGTATGTCTAAGTGTGTAGCCTCAAAAGAGAAGGCACAGGACAGTTTTCTCTCGAAAGGATATGTAAGAATACCACTTCATAAGGAAATACAGTTTTGCAGAGTAAAGACATATACGTACGCATTGGAAACTCTTTACGAGAAGAAATAACGCATAGTACAAAATTAGCTTGTATCTCCAAAACTCCACGTTGTATCTCGAAAAGAATTGTTGTGGCGTGTACGTCTTAAGATGTAGCATCTAAAGAGAACCAAAAGGAGAATTTTCTTTCGTCAAAATTTTTCAGAAAATCACGTTTTAAGGAAATCCCGCATCGTGCGAAATTATCTTGTTTTTCCTAAACAACACGTTGTAAGTCGAAAAGCTTTCATGTTGCGTGTATGTCTAAGTGTGTAGCCTCAAAAGAGAAGGCACAGGACAGTTTTCTCTCGAAAGGATATGTAAGAATACCACTTCATAAGGAAATACAGTTTTGCAGAGTAAAGACATATACGTACGCATTGGAAACTCTTTACGAGAAGAAATAACGCATAGTACAAAATTAGTTTGTATATCCAAAACTACACGTTGTATCTCGAAAAGAATTGTTGTGGCGTGTACGTCTTAACATGTAGCATCTAAAGAGAACCAAAAGGAGAATTTTCTTTCGTCAAAATTTTTCAGAAAATCACGTTTTAAGGAAATCCCGCATCGTGCGAAATTATCTTGTTTTTCCTAAACAACACGTTGTAAGTAGAAAAGCTTTCATGTTGCGTGTATGTCTAAGTGTGTAGCCTCAAAAGAAAAGGCACAGGACAGTTTTCTCTCGAAAGGATATGTAAGAATACCACTTCATAAGGAAATACAGTTTTGCAGAGTAAAGACATATACGTACGCATTGGAAACTCTTTACGAGAAGAAATAACTCATAGTACAAAATTAGCTTGAATCTCCAAAACTACACGTTGTATCTCCAAAAGAATTGTTGTGGCGTGTACGTCTTAACATGTAGCATCTAAAGAGAACCAAAAGAAGAATATTCTTTCGTCAAAATTTTTCAGAAAATCACGTTTTAAGGAAATCCCGCATCGTGGGAAATTATCTTGTTTTTCCTAAACAACACGTTGTAAGTAGAAAAGCTTTCATGTTGCGTGTATGTCTAAGTGTGTAGCCTCAAAAGAGAAGGCACAGGACAGTTTTCTCTCGAAAGGATATGTAAGAATACCACTTCATAAGGAAATACAGTTTTGCAGAGTAAAGACATATACGTACGCATTGGAAACTCTTTACGAGAAGAAATAACGCATAGTACAAAATTAGCTTGTATCTCCAAAACTACACGTTGTATCTCGAAAAGAATTGTTGTGGCGTGTACGTCTTAACATGTAGCATCTAAAGAGAACCAAAAGGAGAATTTTCTTTCGTCAAAATTTTTCAGAAAATCACGTTTTAAGGAAATCCCGCATCGTGCGAAATTATCTTGTTTTTCCTAAACAACACGTTGTAAGTCGAAAAGCTTTCATGTTGCGTGTATGTCTAAGTGTGTAGCCTCAAAAGAGAAGGCACAGGACAGTTTTCTCTCGAAAGGATATGTAAGAATACCACTTCATAAGGAAATACAGTTTTGCGGAGTAAAGACATATACGTAAAATTGGAAACTCTTTACGAGAAGAAATAACGCATAGTACAAAATTAGCTTGTATCTCCAAAACTACACGTTGTATCTCGAAAAGAATTGTTGTGGCGTGTACGTCTTAACATGTAGCATCTAAAGAGAACCAAAAGGAGAATTTTCTTTCGTCAAAATTTTTCAGAAAATCACGTTTTAAGGAAATCCCGCATCGTGCGAAATTATCTTGTTTTTCCTAAACAACACGTTGTAAGTCGAAAA
This sequence comes from Apodemus sylvaticus, assembly GCF_947179515.1. Taxonomy (NCBI): domain Eukaryota; kingdom Metazoa; phylum Chordata; class Mammalia; order Rodentia; family Muridae; genus Apodemus; species Apodemus sylvaticus. The sequence continues at coordinate 418,055 of NW_026263225.1, forward strand.
GCTTTCATGTTGCGTGTATGTATAAGTGTGTAGCCTCAAAAGAGAAGGCACAGGACAGTTTTCTCTCGAAAGGATATGTAAGAATACCACTTCATAAGGAAATACAGTTTTGCAGAGTAAAGACATATACGTACGCATTGGAAACTCTTTACGAGAAGAAATAACGCATAGTACAAAATTAGCTTGTATCTCCAAAACTACACGTTGTATCTCGAAAAGAATTGTTGTGGCGTGTACGTCTTAACATGTAGCATCTAAAGAGAACCAAAAGGAGAATTTTCTTTCGTCAAAATTTTTCAGAAAATCACGTTTAAGGAAATCCCGCATCGTGCGAAATTATCTTGTTTTTCCTAAACAACACCTTGTAAGTCGAAAAGCTTTCATGTTGCGTGTATGTCTAAGTGTGTAGCCTCAAAAGAGAAGGCACAGGACAGTTTTCTCTCGAAAGGATATGTAAGAATACCACTTCATAAGGAAATACAGTTTTGCAGAGTAAAGACATATACGTACGCATTGGAAACTCTTTACAAGAAGAAATAACGCATAGTACAAAATTAGCTTGTATCTCCAAAACTACACGTTGTATCTCGAAAAGAATTGTTGTGGCGTGTACGTCTTAACATGTAGCATCTAAAGAGAACCAAAAGGAGAATTTTCTTTCGTCAAAATTTTTCAGAAAATCACGTTTTAAGGAAATCCCGCATCGTGCGAAATTATCTTGTTTTTCCTAAACAACACGTTGTAAGTCGAAAAGCTTTCATGTTGCGTGTATGTCTAAGTGTGTAGCCTCAAAAGAGAAGGCACAGGACAGTTTTCTCTCGAAAGGATATGTAAGAATACCACTTCATAAGGAAATACAATTTTGCAGAGTAAAGACATATACGTACGCATAGGAAACTCTTTACGAGAAGAAATAACGCATAGTACAAAATTAGCTTGTATCTCCAAAACTACACGTTGTATCTCGAAAAGAATTGTTGTGGCGTGTACGTCTTAACATGTAGCATCTAAAGAGAACCAAAAGGAGAATTTTCTTTCGTCAAAATTTTTCAGAAAATCACGTTTTAAGGAAATCCCGCATCGTGCGAAATTATCTTGTTTTTCCTAAACAACACGTTGTAAGTCGAAAAGCTTTCATGTTGCGTGTATGTCTAAGTGTGTAGCCTCAAAAGAGAAGGCACAGGACAGTTTTCTCTCGAAAGGATATGTAAGAATACCACTTCATAAGGAAATACAGTTTTGCAGAGTAAAGACATATACGTACGCATTGGAAACTCTTTACGAGAAGAAATAACGCATAGTACAAAATTAGCTTGTATCTCCAAAACTACACGTTGTATCTCGAAAAGAATTGTTGTGGCGTGTACGTCTTAACATGTAGCATCTAAAGAGAACCAAAAGGAGAATTTTCTTTCGTCAAAATTTTTCAGAAAATCACGTTTTAAGGAAATCCCGCATCGTGCGAAATTATCTTGTTTTTCCTAAACAACACGTTGTAAGTCGAAAAGCTTTCATGTTGCGTGTATGTCTAAGTGTGTAGCCTCAAAAGAGAAGGCACAGGACAGTTTTCTCTCGAAAGGGTATGTAAGAATACCACTTCATAAGGAAATACAGTTTTGCAGAGTAAAGACATATACGTACGCATTGGAAACTCTTTACGAGAAGAAATAACGCATAGTACAAAATTAGTTTGTATCTCCAAAACTACACGTTGTATCTCGAAAAGAATTGTTGTGGCGTGTACGTCTTAACATGTAGCATCTAAAGAGAACCAAAAGGAGAATTTTCTTTCGTCAAAATTTTTCAGAAAATCACGTTTTAAGGAAATCCCGCATCGTGCGAAATTATCTTGTTTTTCCTAAACAACACGTTGTAAGTCGAAAAGCTTTCATGTTGCGTGTATGTCTAAGTGTGTAGCCTCAAAAGAGAAGGCACAGGACAGTTTTCTCTCGAAAGGATATGTAAGAATACCACTTCATAAGGAAATACAGTTTTGCAGAGTAAAGACATATACGTACGCATTGGAAACTCTTTACGAGAAGAAATAACGCATAGTACAAAATTAGCTTGTATCTCCAAAACTACACGTTGTATCTCGAAAAGAATTCTTGTGGCGTGTACGTCTTAACATGTAGCATCTAAAGAGAACCAAAAGGAGAATTTTCTTTCGTCAAAATTTTTCAGAAAATCACGTTTTAAGGAAATCCCGCATCGGGCGAAATTATCTTGTTTTTCCTAAACAACACGTTGTAAGTCGAAAAGCTTTCATGTTGCGTGTATGTCTAAGTGTGTAGCCTCAAAAGAGAAGGCACAGGAGAGTTTTCTCTCGAAAAGATATGTAAGAATACCACTTCATAAGGAAATACAGTTTTGCAGAGTAAAAACATATACGTACGCATTGGAAACTCTTTACGAGAAGAAATAACGCATAGTACAAAATTAGCTTGTATCTCCAAAACTACACGTTGTATCTCGAAAAGAATTGCTGTGGCATGTACGTCTTAACATGTAGCATCTAAAGAGAACCAAAAGGAGAATTTTCTTTCGTCAAAATTTTTCAGAAAATCACGTTTTAAGGAAATCCCGCATCGTGCGAAATTATCTTGTTTTTCCTAAACAACACGTTGTAAGTCAAAAAGCTTTCATGTTGCGTGTATGTCTAAGTGTGTAGCCTCAAAAGAGAAGGCACAGGACAGTTTTCTCTCGAAAGGATATGTAAGAATACCACTTCATAAGGAAATACAGCTTTGCAGAGTAAAGACATATACGTACGCATTGGAAACTCTTTACGAGAAGAAATAACGCATAGTACAAAATTAGCTTGTATCTCCAAAACTACACGTTGTATCTCGAAAAGAATTCTTGTGGCGTGTACGTCTTAACATGTAGCATCTAAAGAGAACCAAAAGGAGAATTTTCTTTCGTCAAAATTTTTCAGAAAATCACGTTTTAAGGAAATCCCGCATCGTGCGAAATTATCTTGTTTTTCCTAAACAACACGTTGTAAGTCGAAAAGCTGTCATGTTGCGTGTATGTCTAAGTGTGTAGCCTCAAAAGAGAAGGCACAGGAAAGTTTTCTCTCGAAAGGATATGTAAGAATACCACTTCATAAGGAAATACAGTTTTGCAGAGTAAAGACATATACGTACGCATTGGAAACTCTTTACGAGAAGAAATAACGCATAGTACAAAATTAGCTTGTATCTCCAAAACTACACGTTGTATCTCGAAAAGAATTGTTGTGGCGTGTACGTCTTAATATGTAGCATCTAAAGAGAACCAAAAGGAGAATTTTCTTTCGTCAAAATTTTTCAGAAAATCACGTTTTAAGGAAATCCCGCATCGTGCGAAATTATCTTGTTTTTCCTAAACAACACGTTGTAAGTCGAAAAGCTTTCATGTTGCGTGTATGTCTAAGTGTGTAGCCTCAAAAGAGAAGGCACAGGACAGTTTTCTCTCGAAAGGATATGTAAGAATACCACTTCATAAGGAAATACAGTTTTGCAGAGTAAAGACATATACGTACGCATTGGAAACTCTTTACGAGAAGAAATAACGCATAGTACAAAATTAGCTTGTATCTCCAAAACTACACGTTGTATCTCGAAAAGAATTGTTGTGGCGTGTACGTCTTAACATGTAGCATCTAAAGAGAACCAAAAGGAGAATTTTCTTTCGTCAAAATTTTTCAGAAAATCACGTTTTAAGGAAATCCCGCATTGTGCGAAATTATCTTGTTTTTCCTAAACAACACGTTGTAAGTCGAAAAGCTTTCATGTTGCGTGTATGTCTAAATGTGTAGCCTCAAAAGAGAAGGCACAGGACAGTTTTCTCTCGAAAGGATATGTAAGAATACCACTTAATAAGGAAATACAGCTTTGCAGAGTAAAGACATATACGTACGCATTGGAAACTCTTTACGAGAAGAAATAACGCGTAGTACAAAATTAGCTTGTATCTCCAAAACTACACGTTGTATCTCGAAAAGAATTGTTGTGGCGTGTACGTCTTAACATGTAGCATCTAAAGAGAACCAAAAGGAGAATTTTCTTTCGTCAAAATTTTTCAGAAAATCACGTTTTAAGGAAATCCCGCATCGTGCGAAATTATCTTGTTTTTCCTAAACAACACGTTGTAAGTCGAAAAGCTGTCATGTTGCGTGTATGTCTAAGTGTGTAGCCTCAAAAGAGAAGGCACAGGAAAGTTTTCTCTCGAAAGGATATGTAAGAATACCACTTCATAAGGAAATACAGTTTTGCAGAGTAAAGACATATACGTACGCATTGGAAACTCTTTACGAGAAGAAATAACGCATAGTACAAAATTAGCTTGTATCTCCAAAACTACACGTTGTATCTCGAAAAGAATTGTTGTGGCGTGTACGTCTTAACATGTAGCATCTAAAGAGAACCAAAAGGAGAATTTTCTTTCGTCAAAATTTTTCAGAAAATCACGTTTTAAGGAAATCCCGCATCGTGCGAAATTATCTTGTTTTTCCTAAACAACACGTTGTAAGTCGAAAAGCTTTCATGTTGCGTGTATGTCTAAGTGTGTAGCCTCAAAAGAGAAGGCACAGGACAGTTTTCTCTCGAAAGGATATGTAAGAATACCACTTCATAAGGAAATACAGTTTTGCAGAGTAAAGACATATACGTACGCATTGGAAACTCTTTACGAGAAGAAATAACGCATAGTACAAAATTAGCTTGTATCTCCAAAACTACACGTTGTATCTCGAAAAGAATTGTTGTGGCGTGTACGTCTTAACATGTAGCATCTAAAGAGAACCAAAAGGAGAATTTTCTTTCGTCAAAATTTTTCAGAAAATCACGTTTTAAGGAAATCCCGCATTGTGCGAAATTATCTTGTTTTTCCTAAACAACACGTTGTAAGTCGAAAAGCTTTCATGTTGCGTGTATGTCTAAGTGTGTAGCCTCAAAAGAGAAGGCACAGGACAGTTTTCTCTCGAAAGGATATGTAAGAATACCACTTAATAAGGAAATACATCTTTGCAGAGTAAAGACATATACGTACGCATTGGAAACTCTTTACGAGAAGAAATAACGCGTAGTACAAAATTAGCTTGTATCTCCAAAACTACACGTTGTATCTCGAAAAGAATTGTTGTGGCGTGTACGTCTTAACATGTAGCATCTAAAGAGAACCAAAAGGAGAATTTTCTTTCGTCAAAATTTTTCAGAAAATCACGTTTTAAGGAAATCCCGCATCGTGCGAAATTATCTTGTTTTTCCTAAACAACACGTTGTAAGTCGAAAAGCTTTCATGTTGCGTGTATGTGTAAGTGTGTAGCCTCAAAAGAGAAGGCACAGGACAGTTTTCTCTCGAAAGGATATGTAAGAATACCACTTCATAAGGAAATACAGTTTTGCAGAGTAAAGACATATACGTACGCATTGGAAACTCTTTACGAGAAGAAATAACGCATAGTACAAAATTAGCTTGTATCTCCAAAACTACACGTTGTATCTCGAAAAGAATTGTTGTGGCGTGTACGTCTTAACATGTAGCATCTAAAGAGAACCAAAAGGAGAATTTTCTTTCGTCAAAATTTTTCAGAAAATCATGTTTTAAGGAAATCGCGCATCGTGCGAAATTATCTTGTTTTTCCTAAACAACACGTTGTAAGTCGAAAAGCTGTCATGTTGCGTGTATGTCTAAGTGTGTAGCCTCAAAAGAGAAGGCACAGGACAGTTTTCTCTCGAAAGGATATGTAAGAATACCACTTCATAAGGAAATACAGTTTTGCAGAGTAAAGACATATACGTACGCATTGGAAACTCTTTACGAGAAGAAATAACGCATAGTACAAAATTAGCTTGTATCTCCAAAACTACACGTTGTATCTCGAAAAGAATTGTTGTGGCGTGTACGTCTTAACATGTAGCATCTAAAGAGAACCAAAAGGAGAATTTTCTTTCGTCAAAATTTTTCAGAAAATCACGTTTTAAGGAAATCCCGCATTGTGCGAAATTATCTTGTTTTTCCTAAACAACACGTTGTAAGTCGAAAAGCTTTCATGTTGCGTGTATGTCTAAATGTGTAGCCTCAAAAGAGAAGGCACAGGACAGTTTTCTCTCGAAAGGATATGTAAGAATACCACTTAATAAGGAAATACAGCTTTGCAGAGTAAAGACATATACGTACGCATTGGAAACTCTTTACGAGAAGAAATAACGCGTAGTACAAAATTAGCTTGTATCTCCAAAACTACACGTTGTATCTCGAAAAGAATTGTTGTGGCGTGTACGTCTTAACATGTAGCATCTAAAGAGAACCAAAAGGAGAATTTTCTTTCGTCAAAATTTTTCAGAAAATCACGTTTTAAGGAAATCCCGCATCGTGCGAAATTATCTTGTTTTTCCTAAACAACACGTTGTAAGTCGAAAAGCTGTCATGTTGCGTGTATGTCTAAGTGTGTAGCCTCAAAAGAGAAGGCACAGGAAAGTTTTCTCTCGAAAGGATATGTAAGAATACCACTTCATAAGGAAATACAGTTTTGCAGAGTAAAGACATATACGTACGCATTGGAAACTCTTTACGAGAAGAAATAACGCATAGTACAAAATTAGCTTGTATCTCCAAAACTACACGTTGTATCTCGAAAAGAATTGTTGTGGCGTGTACGTCTTAACATGTAGCATCTAAAGAGAACCAAAAGGAGAATTTTCTTTCGTCAAAATTTTTCAGAAAATCACGTTTTAAGGAAATCCCGCATCGTGCGAAATTATCTTGTTTTTCCTAAACAACACGTTGTAAGTCGAAAAGCTTTCATGTTGCGTGTATGTCTAAGTGTGTAGCCTCAAAAGAGAAGGCACAGGACAGTTTTCTCTCGAAAGGATATGTAAGAATACCACTTCATAAGGAAATACAGTTTTGCAGAGTAAAGACATATACGTACGCATTGGAAACTCTTTACGAGAAGAAATAACGCATAGTACAAAATTAGCTTGTATCTCCAAAACTACACGTTGTATCTCGAAAAGAATTGTTGTGGCGTGTACGTCTTAACATGTAGCATCTAAAGAGAACCAAAAGGAGAATTTTCTTTCGTCAAAATTTTTCAGAAAATCACGTTTTAAGGAAATCCCGCATTGTGCGAAATTATCTTGTTTTTCCTAAACAACACGTTGTAAGTCGAAAAGCTTTCATGTTGCGTGTATGTCTAAGTGTGTAGCCTCAAAAGAGAAGGCACAGGACAGTTTTCTCTCGAAAGGATATGTAAGAATACCACTTAATAAGGAAATACATCTTTGCAGAGTAAAGACATATACGTACGCATTGGAAACTCTTTACGAGAAGAAATAACGCGTAGTACAAAATTAGCTTGTATCTCCAAAACTACACGTTGTATCTCGAAAAGAATTGTTGTGGCGTGTACGTCTTAACATGTAGCATCTAAAGAGAACCAAAAGGAGAATTTTCTTTCGTCAAAATTTTTCAGAAAATCACGTTTTAAGGAAATCCCGCATCGTGCGAAATTATCTTGTTTTTCCTAAACAACACGTTGTAAGTCGAAAAGCTTTCATGTTGCGTGTATGTGTAAGTGTGTAGCCTCAAAAGAGAAGGCACAGGACAGTTTTCTCTCGAAAGGATATGTAAGAATACCACTTCATAAGGAAATACAGTTTTGCAGAGTAAAGACATATACGTACGCATTGGAAACTCTTTACGAGAAGAAATAACGCATAGTACAAAATTAGCTTGTATCTCCAAAACTACACGTTGTATCTCGAAAAGAATTGTTGTGGCGTGTACGTCTTAACATGTAGCATCTAAAGAGAACCAAAAGGAGAATTTTCTTTCGTCAAAATTTTTCAGAAAATCATGTTTTAAGGAAATCGCGCATCGTGCGAAATTATCTTGTTTTTCCTAAACAACACGTTGTAAGTCGAAAAGCTGTCATGTTGCGTGTATGTCTAAGTGTGTAGCCTCAAAAGAGAAGGCACAGGACAGTTTTCTCTCGAAAGGATATGTAAGAATACCACTTCATAAGGAAATACAGTTTTGCAGAGTAAAGACATATACGTACGCATTGGAAACTCTTTACGAGAAGAAATAACGCATAGTACAAAATTAGCTTGTATCTCCAAAACTGCACGTTGTATCTCGAAAAGAATTGTTGTGGCGTGTACGTCTTAACATGTAGCATCTAAAGAGAACCAAAAGGAGAATTTTCTTTCGTCAAAATTATTCAGAAAATCACGTTTTAAGGAAATCCCGCATCGTGCGAAATTATCTTGTTTTTCCTAAACAACACGTTGTAAGTCGAAAAGCTTTCATGTTGCGTGTATGTCTAAGTGTGTAGCCTCAAAAGAGAAGGCACAGGACAGTTTTCTCTCGAAAGGATATGTAAGAATACCACTTCATAAGGAAATACAGTTTTGCAGAGTAAAGACATATACGTACGCATTGGAAACTCTTTACGAGAAGAAATAACGCATAGTACAAAATTAGCTTGTATCTCCAAAACTACACGTTGTATCTCGAAAAGAATTGTTGTGGCGTGTACGTCTTAACATGTAGCATCTAAAGAGAACCAAAAGGAGAATTTTCTTTCGTCAAAATTTTTCAGAAAATCACGTTTTAAGGAAATCCCGCATCGGGCGAAATTATCTTGTTTTTCCTAAACAACACGTTGTAAGTCGAAAAGCTTTCATGTTGCGTGTATGTCTAAGTGTGTAGCCTCAAAAGAGAAGGCACAGGACAGTTTTCTCTCGAAAGGATATGTAAGAATACCACTTCATAAGGAAATACAGTTTTGCAGAGTAAAGGCATATACGTACGCATTGGAAACTCTTTACGAGAAGAAATAACGCATAGTACAAAATTAGCTTGTATCTCCAAAACTACACGTTGTATCTCGAAAAGAATTGTTGTGGCGTGTACGTCTTAACATGTAGCATCTAAAGAGAACCAAAAGGAGAATTTTCTTTCGTCAAAATTTTTCAGAAAATCACGTTTTAAGGAAATCCCGCATCGTGCGAAATTATCTTGTTTTTCCTAAACAACACGTTGTAAGTCGAAAAGCTTTCATGTTGCATGTATGTCTAAGTGTGTAGCCTCAAAAGAGAAGGCACAGGACAGTTTTCTCTCGAAAGGATATGTAAGAATACCACTTCATAAGGAAATACAGTTTTGCGGAGTAAAGACATATACGTACGCATTGGAAACTCTTTACGAGAAGAAATAACGCATAGTACAAAATTAGCTTGTATCTCCAAAACTACACGTTGTATCTCGAAAAGAATTGTTGTGGCGTGTACGTCTTAACATGTAGCATCTAAAGAGAACCAAAAGGAGAATTTTCTTTCGTCAAAATTTTTCAGAAAATCACGTTTTAAGGAAATCCCGCATCGTGCGAAATTATCTTGTTTTTCCTAAACAACACGTTGTAAGTCGAAAAGCTTTCATGTTGCGTGTATGTCTAAGTGTGTAGCCTCAAAAGAGAAGGCACAGGACAGTTTTCTCTCGAAAGGATATGTAAGAATACCACTTCATAAGGAAATACAGTTTTGCAGAGTAAAGACATATACGTACGCATTGGAAACTCTTTACGAGAAGAAATAACGCATAGTACAAAATTAGCTTGTATCTCCAAAACTGCACGTTGTATCTCGAAAAGAATTGTTGTGGCGTGTACGTCTTAACATGTAGCATCTAAAGAGAACCAAAAGGAGAATTTTCTTTCGTCAAAATTATTCAGAAAATCACGTTTTAAGGAAATCCCGCATCGTGCGAAATTATCTTGTTTTTCCTAAACAACACGTTGTAAGTCGAAAAGCTTTCATGTTGCGTGTATGTCTAAGTGTGTAGCCTCAAAAGAGAAGGCACAGGACAGTTTTCTCTCGAAAGGATATGTAAGAATACCACTTCATAAGGAAATACAGTTTTGCAGAGTAAAGACATATACGTACGCATTGGAAAATCTTTAGGAGAAGAAATAACGCATAGTACAAAATTAGCTTGTATCTCCAAAACTACACGTTGTATCTCGAAAAGAATTGTTGTGGCGTGTACGTCTTTACATGTAGCATCTAAAGAGAACCAAAAGGAGAATTTTCTTTCGTCAATAATTTTCAGAAAATCACGTTTTAAGG